>NC_057805.1:285573068-285584719 GCF_018294505.1 Triticum aestivum
GGCGAGCTCGCCGGGCGCGGCGGCGCGGCGACGATGGTGGCGGAGGGCGGCGTCGGACCTCGGCGGCGTGGGGGCGCGGGCCTGCACGGGATCCGGCGCGGGGGAAGATGGGCTCGGGGGGGCCCGATCCGGGCTTTCCGGGCCGCAGCAGCGGGGATGGCGGCGGCACATTGGGCGAGGGCGGCGGCGCGATTTCATCCGTCGCCGTGCGGACGTGTCCGGCGCGCGGAGGAGAGGGCTAGGGTTTTGCACCACGAATATTTCGAAGGGGGAGGTGTATATATAGGCATAGGGAGCTAGGAGACTCCAAATGGAGTGCGGTTTTCGCCCACACGATCGTAATCGAACGACCTAGAGCATGGAAGAGACTTAGAGGGGTTTTGGGCTGTTTGGAGGGGGGTTTTTCTGCAACACACAAAAGGACTTCCCGGTTACCCGGTTAACCGTTGGAGTACCAAACGACCTCCAAATGGAACGAAACTTGACAGGTGGTATACCAAGACCACTTGACAAGACTCGGTCCATTCCGAGAACGTTCAACACTATGCTCACGAAAAGAAACAAGATGGGGTCGCCGGAGGAGGTGGGAGTGCCGGATTGCAAAACGGACAACCGGGAAAATGCTCGGATGCAAGAGACAAACACATATGCAAATGAGATGCACATGATGACATCATATGAGATGCATGACATGAACAAAAAGCAAAAATGAAAAAAAAACCCGACCACGAAGGGAATATCATAACACATAGCCGAAAATGGCAAGAGTCGGAGTTACAAATATGGAAAGTTACATTCGGGGCATTACAACACTCCACCACTACAAGAGGATCTCGTCCCGAGATCTAGGACTGAAAGAACTCCTGATATTTGGAACGGAGGTGGTCCTCGCCTTCCCAGGTGGCTTCTCGGTCGGAATGGTGCGACCACTTCACTTTCAGGAATTTGATTGACTTGTTGCGAGTCTTGCGCTCAGTTTCTTCAAGAATAGCAACGGGGTGCTCATGATAAGACAGATCTTCTTGGAGGTCAATCTCTTTGAAGTTGATGGTGTGCTCAGGAGTCTTGAAGCACTTGCGAAGCTGTGACACGTGGAATAGACCGTGCACGTTCGCGAAGTTGGGAGGAAGCTCAAGTTGATAGGCGAGGTCGCCTCTTTTGCCAATGATCTTGAAAGGACCCACGTATCTAGGGGCAAGCTTCCCTTTGATACCGAAGCAACGAGTGCCTTTCATTGGAGATACGCGGAGGTAGACATGGTCTCCGATCTCGAAAGCCAAATCACGGTGCTTACTATCATAGTAACTCTTCTAGCGCGATTGCGCGGCTTTGAGATTTTCACGGATGACTTTACACATTTCTTCAGCCTCTGTGATTAAGTCATTGCCAAGAAGTTGGCGTTGACCAGCCTCTGACCAATTGAGAGGAGTACGACACTTTCTGCCATAGAGAATCTCGAATGGGGCCTTGCCCGAACTCGCTTGGAAGCTGTTGTTGCAGGAGAATTCGGCATATGGAAGACAATCTTCCCATTTCATGCAAAAGGAAATGACACAAGCCCTGAGCATATCTTCAAGAATTTGATTGACTCGCTCGACTTGGCCAGTAGTTTGAGGATGGAAAGCTGTGCTGAAGCGAATGTTGGTGCCCATGGCCTTCTTGAAGGAGTCCCAGAACTTAGAAGTGAAGATGCTTCCACGATCTGAAGAAATCAATTGTGGAATGCTGTGCAAGGAGACAATCCTGGAGGTGTATAGCTCTGCCAACTGAGCTGCTGTGATAGATTCTTTGATTGGAAGGAAATGAGCCACTTTAGTAAGCTTGTCGATGACAACGAAGATAGCATCATTTCCGCGCTTGGACTTTGGAAATCCAGTCACGAAGTCCATTTCGATATGATGAAACTTCCATTTTGGGATAGCAAGAGGTTGTTGGAGACCAGCTAGTCGTTGGTGTTCTGCTTTCACTCTTCGACAGACATCACATTCGTTCACGAATTGAGCGATTTCTCGCTTCATTCGAGTCCACCAATACGACTGCTTGAGGTCATGGTACATCTTCGTACTTCCAGGATGAATGGAAAGAAGAGAATTGTGCGCCTCGTTCATTATGACGCTGAGCCTGCCCAAGAGAAACTGGCTCCGGTAGGGCGTCAAGCCCTGGCCATAGAGACAGCCGCTCCCATGGCGGAAGAGATGCCTTTGGTCCTTGCCGTCGAGCCCCAGGCTCCGGCATGGGCGCAACATACCGTCCAATTCCTCCAAACAAGGGAGCTTCCTGAGGAGCAGGAAGAAGCGGAGTAAGTAGCCCGTCGGTCCGCCCTGTACCAGTTCGTCGATGATGTCCTGTACAGGAGAAGGCCGACCGGCGTGAAATTGAAGTGCATCCCCCGGGAGGAAGGACTGGCGCTATTGGTAGAGATACATGGAGGCATATGTGGTTCCCACATAGGGTCGAGGGCCCTTGTCGGAAAGGCGTTCCGGCAAGGTTTCTTCTGGCCCACCGCCCTCTAGGATGCGACGACACTAGTAACCAAGTGTGAAGCGTGTCAGTTCCATTCAAAGAAGCTTCATCAACCAGCTCAAGCCCTTCAAACAATCCCTCTCTCCTGGCCATTCTCGGTCTGGGGGCTCGACATACTGTGCCCTTTCCCCCATGCTGTCGGGGGCTTTGAGTACTTGTACATTGCAATCGACAAGTTCACAAAGTGCCCGGAGGTGGAAGCAGTGAGAAAGGTGACTGCTCAGTCAGCTGTCAAGTTTTTCAAGGGACTGGTCTGCCGCTTTGGTGTGCCAAACAGAGTAATCACCGACAACGGCACACAGTTCACACGCCACACCTTCATGCAATACATCCAAGACCTCGGCAACAAGGTCTGTTTTGCTTCCGTGGCACACCCACGGGGCAACGGCCAAGCAGAGAGGGCAAATGCTGAAGTGTTGCGAGGCCTCAGAACAAAGACTTTTGACAAGCTGCGCAAGAGCGGAAGGCGCTGGATTGATGAATTGCCAGCGGTTTTTGGTCGATCAGGACAACACCAAATCGAGCCACCGGCCAGACACCCTTTGCCCTAGTATACGGGGCGGAGGCAGTTCTCCCCACGGAACTCATATACGGGTCACCTCGAGTGCTCGCCTATGATGAGCTTGAGCAAGAGCAGTTGCGTCAAGATGACACGACGCTCCTTGAGGAAGATCGTCTTCGGGCGGCTGTGAGAGCGGCATGCTACCAGCAAGCCTTGCGCCCTACCATAGCCGCAAGGTTCCTGCCCGAAGCTTTGAGGAAGGCGACCTTGTTCTTCGGCGTGTTCAGTCGGCCAAGAATTCCAACAAGTTGACGCCAAAGTGGGAAGGCCCTTATCGGGTAATACGAGTCACCAGGCCCGGCGCAGTCTGCCTGGAGACCGAAGATGCTATCCCAGTGAGCAACTCCTGGAACATCGAGCATCTTCGCATGTTTTACCCATAAGGCGCGGCTTGCCGGGCCTCCCGACAAGCCACCTTTTGTACAAGCTTTGCTGGCAAGGCATGTAACCCTTTGTACAAAGCCAGGCGCAGACCCTGAGCATAAATAAATGAAGCGCTGGCGCCCTAAGTTATAGCATGCATGCTAGGTCGAGTCTCTTCCTTGGTTAGGGTTGATAGTGCTTAGCGGCGACTAACCCCTAGCCTAGAGGTCGAGTGCGCGTCTATCTGTTTCTTTTCTGTCCCCCTTTGGTTCGCAGGGCACATGAGCACTTCTGCTGAGCTACTTGGAAGAAAGGAAACGGACCGGTGTCCCGACCCCAGCAAACCAGAGTTGCCGGGGGCTGCAAGCACAAGGATCCAACGGCAGCAAGACAAGGTTGCCGTGGGCTGCAGATCCAGATAAGTCTTTCATCCTCTATCATGCATTTCGGAACAGAACTGGGATATGTGAAACCTCGTTTTATTTCTAGGCCACCGTGCTCCCCTTTTCTATACCCAAGGATTATCTCCTGGGCCCGGATCTGGTTGTAGTCGCGGTGGCAAGGAAGTAGAACGAGGAGCCTAAGCCCGCTACATCCCTGCCTCCGCCAAGGGCGCGAGAATGGTCGAGGGAAGTAGGCGGACGGCAAGGCCTGTTGCTGGGTGAAAACGTTTATCTTAAATTGTAACAAGGATGCGTTCCTTGTCGCGGGGTCTGCCCACGAACGAAAAACCCGGCAAACATCCCTTTTTCATTAAAAGCATCCCACACAGGTAGAGTCCGTACGGAATGAAAAACATGAACAAGGGGATTACAAGCTTTAAATTTAAACAAGGCCCGAATGCTTAGAGATTAAAAAAGAGATAAAATTCCCGTGATCCCTTTCTTGTCCCTCTCCTCATGAGGGACGTCAAGGAGGCGGGAGGGCAAAAGGGGTGCCTAGGCGAGCTACGAGCAGCAGAAAGCACCAAGAGAACACCTCGGTGGCCGCCCACGAGTGGGCCGGTGATGACGGTGCCGGGAAGGAGCTGGAAGATGAGGCGGCAGGACCGGCAATACGCGACGAAGGCGTCGGTGCCCGCGTACTACGAGTTGACGGCCTTGCCGCCCGCCCTCTTCCTCTTCCGCAACCTCCCAACGCCAGCCGCCCAAGGAGACGGCCCCGAGAAGTTCACGGAGCTGGCCCCACCACCGGCAAAACTCTGCCGGAGGAGCGGCCAGGTGCAGATGCTGCTGCTGCCGCACCCGCCCAGGCGCGGGGCGTCCGACGCCTAGTTGGACTCATCCCCGTCATCTGCCCCGCTGTCCTCCTCATCACTTTCGCTCGAGGAAGAGCTTCCATCGTCGGAATCTCTGTTCGAGGAGCTCTCCACGCAGCACTTCAAGCGAGTCCCGTAGTCTCCGAAGACCTTGACGGAGAGCAGGCCGTCCTCCATTAATTTGAAGTAGAGGACGAGCCCCGACGTCAGGCTGTGGATGTGGGCGAACGTCTTCCATCCACGACGGAGGTACATGACCCAAGGAGCCGGGAAGTGGACGTTGACCCGCGTGCCCCCATTCCCACAACCCCTCATGTGCAATCTGAGGGATTGGGGCGGGTCACGCTCCATCTCCCGAGCAAACGGGGCGGGAAGACGAAGACAGTGATGCGGAGGCCGGCGCAGCCTGATGAAGAACTCGCGGGGCTGGTCTCCAACATGGCCTTCCATCGGGAAAGGCATCATTGGCGGGGGCGAAGCCGGCGCGCCGCCCCGTCCTCCTATTCCCCGAGCACTACGACCTCTGCCCCAGCCTCGCCCACGGCCTCGCCCCCTCCCCCTTCCCCTCGTGGCCGGTTCCACCACCGCGGGCTCAGAAGGAGGAGGGACGCACTGTCGAGCGGCGACCCTCGCCGCCACCGTCGAGGGACCAGGGTTCCCCTTCTCCATGGCGAGTGAAAGGGAGAAGCAGAAGCGAGAGGAGATAGATGACAGAAGATGTGCAGGACGCCATCCCCCCTTTCCCCTCTTTATAAAGGGGCGGGGTCGGGGCTCGGCCGCCCCGCTCGGGCAATCCAGCCACCAGAGGCACAGGGAATCAGGACCGACCCGCTAACCCAACCAGCGACGGCCCGGTTTCCCGCCTCCACCGCTTGCCACCCCAGGCGCATGAAGGACGCGTGGCGGACATGCAGAGCCAAGGGGATGGGTGAAGCGACCTCTCCCCACCCCGTGATCATGGGGAGCGGACGCCTTGAAGACCGCGACCCGGCCCCATTCAATAAATGAGCCGCGCCTCCACGCCTCCCTCTTTTTACGGGGAAGGCGCGAGCCGCCTCTTTACTGCGATGTGACGCATGCGTATGGAAACCACCTCACACATGCCGCCCACGTCACGCGCACCCCTCCACGCCACGCCGTGCGCGCGGGTCGTGGGAAGCGCAGCGCGTGAAATGTTTTACCGCGGTAAAAACCGCCCCGCCTGGCCCAACAACGTGTCGCGCTTATGTGTGGCCCAGGCCCGGGGCTCCTGTCGGTGTACAAAAGAAGAGCGCACTTTGTACCCCTTTACCTATGCACGGGCAGTCGGAGCCGCGCCCACGGTCACACCAAGCAGAACAGGGGAGGTGAGCCAAGGTAAGATCGAAGCCCAAGATAACCATAGCAACGCCAAGGACAAGACCACAAAGAGCAGAGGGACAAAGCAGGTTCCCCCGACAAGACCCTTGCCGGGGCAGCCTCAGCAACCCGGTAAGACCCTTGCCGGGGCAGCTCGCCCCACACCAACAGAGCGAGCCACCCTTGAGCCCACCGTCTCCAACATCACGTTGGGCCAGGGCTCGGGAGGCACCTCCATGGTGGCATGCAGATCTTTGTGAAGACAAGGAACACCCAAGATTAGATGAGGATTAGAAGACAACAATCCACGGCAAGATCCTTGCCGAGGAAAGCCACGGGACCCCCGGCAAGATCCTTGCCGGGGACGATAGCGCACCACGGCAAGACCCTTGCCGGGCCACCCGGTAAGGCCCTCGCCAAAGACGACAACAGGGCCACTGCCAGGCCCGCGCCAACCAAGTTTCCACCGCCGTTCACATGTAGCTGCCAGCCCAACCAGCTGGGAGGGCACCTGCATGGCAACATGCAGCTCCCAGGCCAACTCATCAAGTGCCTGCGTGGCGGCATGCAGATCTTCGTGGAGGCTCCACCACCGCACCACCTCAGCCGCCTGCCTACCTACGTGGCGCCGCATGCATCGCTGGCCAGGGCGCGTGTCGAAGAAAGGAGGAGTGGCGACGGACAGGACGGGCCTCGCCCCCATCCCCAATAAAGCAAGGGGACACCTAAGCTACGCATTAAATGCGTCTTCTCTTGTAATACGAGCGATAAGCTCATAGGACTGTGCGCCTTTCCACCTCCTATGTGCCACTGTGGCAACCCCTTTCGACTATAAAAGGACGCCCATGGCATACTGGAGAAGGATTCGGCTCTTTGGAACCACGCACTCACCACAGCTAGTTTGAGAGCTCAAGAACTCTCTGAAATACACCTACCAAAGCAGGACTAGGGTTTTACGCATCCTCGCGGCCCGAACCTGGGTAAATGATCCTTGTGCTGGTTACTAATGCTGCTCTTCTCGCAACCCTGCGCCCTGGCAACTGTAGTAGGGATTCTTGTGATCCCATAGGTGTCGTTTTCCCCGACATAGGACTATCATGCATCGTTGCAATAGCAACAATTTCATTCTTAACATAAGGAACTATAGCAAGTTGATCTCCATAAGCATAATTCATATTGGCATCTTGGTCACAAGCATAGCAAGTCCCACGTTCATTAAAAAGGAAATTTTCAAGTCAATCAATAGGATCATAGGAATTATCATAGAATTCATCCTTCGGTAAGAATGAAGGGAAATTAAACAATGTATGTGTGGAAGAGTTACTCTCATTAGGAGGTGGGCGCGGATAGGTAATCCGCTCTTCCTCCTTTTGTTTTTCGCTCTCCTCATCATCTTTTTGTCCAATGAGCTCACAGTTTCATCAATTCCTTCTTCCATAGGCTCCTGCAAAATATTAGTCTCTTCTTGGACAGTGGAGAAGTCCTCAATATATGGTTTAATATAAGCATTAGAAGAATAATTTTCATAGCAATATTTAAGTATGGCAAAATTTTCAGATTTGTAAAGAGTAGCATCATACTTTTCAATCAAAGAAGCAATTTCATAAGCACCCTAAAAAGCAACAAATTCTTCAATTTGTTCAATATCATAATAATTATAAACACCCTTGGCATACGAAGATAAAATTCCATTATCCTTAAACTCACATTGGAAGGGAAGGTGTTTTTAGGGTCTTTAGAACAACAAGTAAAATCATGTACTTTGCAGAAATTCAAAGCATAACATTCGGGTGTCACACAAAATAAGCATGCTCATTTGATTTTCCCTCAACTAAGCTAGTTGGGGTTTCAGAAAGAGCACATGGGGATCGAAGATGATCCAAGAAGAAAGATTTAGCAGCATAATAGATTTTGGGTGGTTCTTCAATCATTGGTTTAATGATAGAGCTTGGCGGCGTGGCGGCTCGTCGTAGTCACCGTCGCTCGTGCTCTCCCCAGAGGAGGAGTCGCCGCTGCTGGAAGCACCACGACCGTCACCAAGGGCAATCTCATCGCTGAGGACGTTCCCGCCCCGCCTGCCGTCCTCATCGGAGGGGTGGACGTCATCGCTGTCGGTCTCCGAGCAGCACCTAAGGCGCCTGCCATCCTCCCCGAAGACCCTGACGTAGAGGGTCACGGTGCATATAACGCCCACGATGCGGTTATATCTCCCACGTGTCGAGGCACGACTTAGAGGCATAACCGCATTGTAGGTATTGTCGCAAGAAGGGTCATCTTCACACAATCCCATGTAATGAACCAGAATGGGATAACGAGAGTTGGCTTACAATCGCCACTTCACACAATACATAAATTAATTCATACATCATCCAAAATCCACACATAGACCGACTACGGTCAAATCCAAATGAAAATAAGATAACCCCAAATTCTAGATCCCCGACCGTCCCAACTGGGCTCCACTACTGATCATCAGGAAAAGAAACATAGTAACGACCACGTTCCTCGTCGAACTCCCACTTGAGCTCGGTTGCGTCATCTGCACTAGTATCGTTGGCACCTGCAACCGTTTTGGTAGAATCTGTGAGTGATGAGGACTCAGCAATCTCACACCTGCGAGATCAAGACTATTTAAGCTTATAGGAAAGGATGGTGTAATGAGATGGAGCTGCAGCAGGCACTAAGCATATATGGTGGCTAACATACGCAAATGAGAGCGAGAAGAGAAGCAGCGCAACGGTCGCGAAGCTAGAAATGATCAAGAAGTGATCCTGAAACTACTTATGTTCACACATAACTCAAACCGTGTTCACTTCCCGGACACCACCGAGAAGAGACCATCACGGCTACACACACGGCTGATGTATTTTAATTAAGTCAAGTGACAAGTTCTCTACAACCGGATATTAATAAATTCCCATCTGCCTCATAACCACGGGCACGTCTTTCGAAAGATAATACCATGCAGGGGTGTCCCAACTTAGCCCATTATAAGCTCTCACGGTCAACGAAGGATATTCCTTCTCCCGGGAAGACCCGATCAGTCTCGGAATCCCGGTTTACAAGACATTTCGACAATGGTAAAAGAAGACCAGCAAAGCCACCCGAATGTGCCGACAAATCCCGATAGGAGCTGCACATATCTCGTTCTCAGGGCACACCGGATAAGCGAAGCGTACAGGTACCAACGTAACCCAAGTTGCCAAGGGACGGTCCCCCACGGTGCTCTAGTTTGGACCAGCACTCAGAGGAACACTGGCCCGGGGATTTAAATAAAGATGACCCTCGGGCTCGCGAAAACCCAAGGGAAAAAGGCTTAGGTGGCAAATGGTAAAACCAAGGTTGGGCCTTGCTGGAGGAGTTTTATTCAAGGCGAACTGTCAAGGCGGTCCCATAAATCACCCAACCGCGTAAGGAACGCAAACTCATGGAACATAATACCGGTATGACGGAAACTAGGGCGGCAAGAGTGGAACAAAACACCAGGCATAAGGCCGAGCCTTCCACCCTTTACCAAATATATAGATGCATTAATTAAATAAGAGAAATTGTGATATTCCAAAATATCCATATTCCAACATGGAACCAACTATCAACGCTATAAGAAGGGCTGAGCAAAAGCGGTAACTTAGCCAAACAACGGTTTGCTAGGAAAGGATGGTTAGAGCCTTGACATGGCAATATGGGAGGCATGATATAGCAAGTGGTAGGTAGCGCAGCATAGCAATAGAACGAACAACTAGCAAAGCAACGATAGAAGTGATTTCGAGGGTATGGTCATCTTGCCTGCAAGGTTCTCAGAGTTCTCGAAAGCTTGATCCTCGTAAGCGTACTCAACAGGTTCCTCGTTCATGAACTCGTCTCCCGGCTGTACCCACAGCAAGAATACAAGCAATGGAACCACAATCAATCACGGGAAATGCACAAGCAACATGATGCAAAACATGCATGATATGCGAGATGTGATATGCAATGCATATGCGTGCTCCGGAAGAAAAAGGATGAACAAGGTAGTAACTTGGCAAACCAAGTATGCCACTGGAAAGATGAGATGATTTTTGTGGAAATCGATATAAAGATCACCGGAAACGGATGCACAGTTTGCAAATGGCAAGCAAAACAAGAATGACACGATTCTGCGATTAACAGCATGATAGCACTTAGAATACATCAAGTAACTAAGCTACAGCACCTTAACACAGCAACAAAGCATATGGAAGTAATCTGCAGGAGATGCCTCACAAAATATGAACACTGAGCTATGGCTAGATCACACCACAACAGGTTCAAACAAGAATGGCAAAAGTGCAAAAGATATCAGTATCACAGACTTGGTGAAATACTGGACATGGCTGAATCAGCATCAGGTAGCAATGTTCAGAGCAAGCAAAACACATGCTACCGGAACTTAACATAGCAAAGCAAGGCAAGACAGGAATCTACTAAATGCATAGAACAAAAGTCCCTTACTGACCATGAGTCAAAAAGGATCGGAAGATATGATGACACTCATGTAAACATAGCAAGTTTCGTTAACAGGTACCAGACTTAGCAGAAAACAGAGCATGACAGTAACAGAATTATGAAGGCATCTTTGTGAGCTTGATTCACTCATCACAAAGCAATTCATGAGAAAAAAAAGCATACCTACAGCAAGATGGCATGTACATGAAGCTAACCATGGCAAGGAAAAGTTCATAGCTTGTATGGATCAACTACAATAAGCTTGGCAAAATTGTATATCACGTTAACATTCTCCCAGAAACATTTTATAACAAAATTAGAGCAAGATTAAGACATGCTAGAGCACCCCATAATTGCAAACAGGGGCTTGGATGGATAGATCACAACTATATCTACAAAATGTCCTGACTGAACATACTCAAAAGAAGCATGGATCTCACTGTAGACACATGGATACATGGCAACAAAATAACAGCAGTCACAGACTTCAAGAAATTACTAAGTCCCTGAAATCAGAAACATCACGGAGCCTAGTTTGCATGCTTGTGCTAGTCACCACAGAGATCACAAAAATACATGGCATACACCTCTGTAAAGATGGCATGGCATAGATCAAAACACCTGTAGAGCTCATGCCCATAAGATGCACACATCAAATGTAGCAAAAATAACAAAACACCATGTTCTGATAAATAACAGCAGTAAACATCATATAGCACTCTTGCACCAGAGATTTGGGCATCAAGATAAACTCAAACGAGCATGGCACAATGGAACCAAATGAAGAGCATCTCGTGGCGAACATTTCGATATATCATTCACGCATAACGGAGTAGTATGCAGTGAGATGTGATGCGATGAACACGAGCACATAATGTGAAAATATTCGGGACTTAGGGGATTTTCGGGGTCAACCTCGCTGGATCTGGATCTGGCACGGAAGCCGAGTTTCACCGGGGTTTTGGCCGGAGTTGGGGAAGAGGAGGCCGGAGCTTGGAGAGGTCGCCGGGGTACTTGCCGGAGAGGGGAGAGGAGGCTCCGGCGGGCGAGGACGGACGCGGGCACGGATGCCGAGGCGACGAGGCGGAGGCGGTCGGGGGCGGCGCGGGCGACGATCGGCGGCGCGGTCCAGCGACGGCGGCT
>NC_057805.1:285585039-285679651 GCF_018294505.1 Triticum aestivum
CGGCGGTCGGGTCCCGCGGGCCGGCGGCGGGCGCCGGTGGAGCTGCCCACGTGGCGGCGTCTGATAGGCTCGGGCGGCGGCGGCGATTAGTCCGGCGGCGGCTGAGGGCGAACTTTTAGGGTTTGGACCCGGATTTCGGACGGGAAGGTGTTTATATAGGCATAGGGAGCTAGGAGAGTCCAAATGAGGCACGGTTTTCGCCCACACGATCGTGATTGAATGACCGAGAGCATGGAGGTGCCTTAGAGGGGTTATTGGGCTGTTTGGAGGGGGGTTTTGCTGCAACACACAAAAGGACTTTGCGGTTACCCGGTTAACCGTTGGAGCATCAAACGACCTCCAAATGGAACAAAACTTGACAGGTGGTCTACCGTTGGTGTACCAAGGCCACTTGGCAAGACTCGGTCCATTCCGAGAACGTTTAACACCCGCTCACGAAAAGAGACAAGAGGGCTGCGCCGGTGCATGTGGGAGTGTCGGATTGCAAAATGGACAACGGGGAAAATGCTCGGATGCATGAGACGAACACGTATGCAAAAGAGATGCACATGATGACATGATATGAGATGCATGACATGAACAAAATGCAAAACGAAAAACAAAACCCAACCACGGAGGGAATATCATAACACATAGCTAAAAATGGCAAGAGTTGGAGTTACAAATATGGAAAGTTACATCCGGGGTGTTACAACACTCCACCACTACGAGAGGATCTCGTCCCGAGATCTAGGACTGAAAGAACTCCGGATATTCGGAACGGAGGTGGTCCTCGCGTTCACTTTCAGGAATTTGATTGAATTGTTGCGAGTCTTGCGCTCAGTTTCTTCAAGAATAGCAACGGGGTGCTCATGATAAGACAAATCTTCTTGGAGGTCAATCTCTTCGAAGTTGATGGTGCGCTAAGGAGTCTTGAAGCACTTGCGAAGCTGTGACACGTGGAACACATCGTGCACGTTCGCGAAGTTGGAGGGAAGCTCAAGTTGATAGGCGAGGTCGCCTCTTTTGCCAATGATCTTGAAAGGACCCACGTATCTAGGGGCAAGCTTCCCTTTGATACCAAAGCGACGAGTGCCTTTCATTGGAGAGACGCAGAGGTAGACATGGTCTCCGATCTCGAAAGCCACATCACGGTGCTTGCTATCATAGTAACTCTTCTGGCGCGATTGCGCGACTTTGAGATTTTCACGGATGACTTTACACATTTCATCAGCCTCTGTGATTAAGTCATTGCCAAGAAGTTGGCGTTCACCAGTCTCTGACCAATTGAGAGGAGTACGGCACTTTCTGCCATATAGAATTTCGAATGGGGCCTTGCCCGAACTCGCTTGGAAGCTGTTGTTGTAGGAGAACTCGGCATATGGAAGACAATCTTCCCACTTCATGCCAAAGGAAATGACACAAGCCCTTGGCATATCTTCAAGGATTTGATTGACTCGCTCGACTTGGCCACTAGTTTGAGGATGGAAAGCTGTGCTGAAGCGAATGTTGGTGCCCATGGCCTTCTAAAAGGAGTCCCATAACTTAGAAGTGAAGATGCTTCCACGATCTGAAGAAATCAATTGTGGAATGCCATGCAAGGAGACAATCCTGGAGGTGTATAGCTCTGCCAACTGAGCTGCTGTGATAGATTCTTTGATTGGAAGGAAATGAGCCACTTTTGTAAGCTTGTCGATGACAACGAAGATAGCATCATTTCCGCGCTTGGACTTAGGAAATCCAGTTATGAAGTCCATTTCAATATGAGCAAACTTCCATTCCGGAATAGCAAGAGGTTGGAGGAGACCAACCGGTCGTTGGTGTTCTGCTTTCACCCTTCGACAGACATCACATTCATTCACGAATTGAGCGATTTCTCGCTTCATTCGAGTCCACCAATACGACTGCTTGAGGTCATGGTACATCTTCGTACTTCCAGGATGAATGGAAAGAAGAGAATTGTGCGCCTCGTTCATAATGACTTTCCTTAGATCACCTTTAGGAACCACAATCCGGTCCTCGAAGAATAAAGTATCTCTGTCATCAATGCGATAGCACTTGTATTTGGAAATGCCCTTGTCGATACCACGTTTCACCTTCTTCACCATGGTATCCAGGAGTTGTGCCTCACGAATTTGATCTTCCAAAGTAGGAGAGACTAGGAGGTTGGCAAGAATGCCTTGAGGAACAACTTGGAGATTCAGTTTGCGGAAAGCTTCACAAAGATCCGGTTGAAATGGCTTGAGAATTAAGCTGCTGCAGTAAGCCTTCCTGCTCAAAGCATCTGCAATGACGTTGGCCTTGCCTGGAGTATATTCAATACTCGGATTGTACTCTTGAATCATTTCGACCCATCGAGTCTGTCTGAGGTTGAGGTTGGGCTGAGTGAATATGTACTTGAGACTCTTGTGATCGGTGAATATGTCCACTTTTCTTCCCAACAAGAGATGTCTCCATGTTATTAATGCATGGACAACTGCCGCCAACTCAAGATCGTGAGTGGGGTAGTTCTTTTCGTTGGGCTTCAACTGACGAGAGGTATAGGCCACAACTTTCTTCTCTTGCATTAACGCAGCACCGAGACCTTGAAGAGAAGCATCACAGAAAACTATGAATGGCTTGGATTCGTCAGGAGGAGTTAAGACAGGAGCTGTGATGAGTTTCTCTTTGAGAGTTTTGAAAGTAACGTCACACTCAGGAGTCCAGACATACTTCACATGCTTCTGAAGGAGGTTGGAAAGAGGCTTTGCAATCTTAGAGAAATTCTCAACGAATCTTCGGCAATAGCTTGCAAGCCGAAGAAAACTGCGAAGCTGCTTGACATTCTGAGGAGGTTCCCAATTCACAATTGCAGACACCTTCTCGGGATTAACAGCGATGCCCTTGGCAGAGATGATATGACCAAGGTAAAGAACTTCATCAAGCAAAAAATCACATTTGGAAAACTTCGCATAATATCGATACTCTCTGAGCTTGTCGAGCACCAATCGCAAATGTTTGGCATGATCCTTCTTATTCTTGGAGAAGACCAAGATATCATCGAGATACACCAGGACAAATTCATTGGTATAGGGGTTGAAGATGAAGTTCATCATCCGAGAGAATGTTGGAGGAGCATTGACAAGGTCGAAAGACATGACAGTATATTCATAAGAACCAAAGCTTGTTCTGAATGCTGTCTTGGGAATATCTTCTTCATGAATGCGAATCTGATGATAACCCATCCGGAGGTCAAGCTTGGAGAATACTTTAGCACCTTTAAGTTGCTCGAATAGCTCATTGATGTTGGGAAGTGGATACTTGTTCTTGATTGTGTTCTTGTTCAATGGACGTTAGTCGACACAAAGTCGGTCCGTTCCATCCTTCTTCTGGACAAAAAGAACACCACAACCCCACGGAGATGAACTCGGTCTGATCAAACCCAGATGCTCTTGTTCATCGAGCTGTTTCTTCAATTCTTTCAGCTCCTTGGGTCCAAGCTTGTAAGGACGCTTGCAAACGGGTTCCGTGCTAGGCTCAAGATCGATAACGAACTCAACTGGCCGGTGAGGAGGCATACCCGGAAGCTCTTCTGGAAAGACATCTTGGTACTCACAAACGACTGGAATTTGAGAAATAGCATCCAACTCGCCCTTCTCATTGAGAGAAAACAACCGGATGGTTTCATCACGAGCGGCATAGATGATAACATCCTCAGAAGAGTGTGTCAATTTAATTTCCCTGGCAGCACAATCAACTTGAGCCTTGTGCTTAGAAAGCCAGTCCATCCCGAGAATTAGATCAATATCCGAGTGACCAAGGACAATTGGAGAAGACAGAAATTTATAATCGCCCATCTTGATAGAGACATCAGGAACTATTGAGTTGGCTCTCATTGACTTCCCCGGAGAAACAACACCCAACGGTTTATCCAGGTAAGACCAAGTAAAATCATTCTTTGCAAAGAATGATCTTGACATGAAACAAAGCGATGCACCAGTATCAAATAAAACTTTTGGAGGAATGTCATTAACCGAGAAATTACCCATTATCACATCAGTAGATTCCTTCGCTTGAGCTGCATTCATCATGTTCACCTTTGCAGACTTGGGATTAAGCTTGACCACTGCATTGCTGGAAGATCTCACAGGAGGAGGAGGCGGAAGGCGCCTTTGGTTGAAGCACTTTTTAGCACAGTGACCTTTCTGCTGACACTTGTTGCAAGTCACCTCAGAGAGTGGACGATGGTAAGGAGCATTCGACTTTGGAGCTTGATTCTGAGACTTGTTCTGATAGCCAGGGTTGGATGAGTGGGAAGATCCATGGCCACCTTTGCTCTTCTGCTGGAAAGGCTGACGAAACGGAGGAGGAGGCAACCAGAACTTCTGTTGCTTAGCGGCCACTAGTGAGGAAGAAGAAGACTGAACTGCGTCCCTGACTCTGTTCTTAGAAGCCTCACACTTGAGCTGAGCAGCCTCTTGCTTTAGTGCCATATTGTAGAAATCATCATACTTGGCCGGCTCAAAAAGCACGAGAGGCAATTGCAGATCTTCTCTAAGGCCACCTCTGAATTGATAGATCATGCTCTTTTCATCAGGAACGTCTTGCTTAGCGAAGCGAGCGAGTTCCTGAAACTGAGTATTATATTGATACACGGACATGCTGCCTTGCTTGAGATTGCGGAACTCCTCATGCTTGCTCTCGACAACACTTTGTGGAATGTGGTGAGCGTTGAAGTCTCGGCGGAAATCATCCCAGGTAATCACACGACCTCCTCTGGAACCTTTGTATTGTTGATACCACTCGGCAGCTTGATCCTTGAGTTGAAAAGAAGCGAACTTGACAGAGTCCTCAGGCCTGACATTGCTACATTCAAAATGCTTGTTGATGTCCACGAGCCAATCATCGGCGTCTGTGGCCTCGGCACAGTAGCTGAAAGACTTCGGCTGATTTGCGAGGAACTGGTTGAGGGTAGGAAGTGAGGTTGATTGTTTCCTTGGCCTTGATTTCCTTGATTGCCTTGCCCTTGGGTGCGTTCTTGCAAGAGTTGCAAAATCATCTAAGCATTGGCGTTGGTGGCTGCCATGATAGCTTGCCATGCCTCCGGAGGCGGAGGTGGTGGCGGAGGGTTCGCCTGACTCCCCTCATTGCGTTCCGGATTCTGACGCGTTGGCGGAGCCATCCTGAAGAGGGTGACATCCGTTAGCATCTTGATTGACAAATAGACAAAGTTGAATCAACGGATAGGAATTGCAACATATAGTCTTCACAATAAACATTCGAACGAGGATGAACGAATGAATTCCATAGTAAATCATCACACTTCCATTAAGGTGAGAAGCCACTTGATAAGAGATTGATGAATAAAATAAAAAGATACGAGTGGAACAAATAAGTGGTAAGGATTACCCAATCACAAACCAAATATCTGCGGGAAGAAATGCTAAGAGCTAGTTGAATGCCACCTATAAACTCCCAAAACTTTCTGGTTATGCAATCTGGTGTTGGGGATACAGGGGACACAAAATATATCACCCAAACTAGCAATCCCTAGATCCAGCTGTATCCATCCGTCAACACATAACCAAGAAACCTTCGGAAATCGTGTACCTCAACCTTCGAAAAGCATCCGTTATACGAGTTATGGCAATACTCCCGAACTCCCGCCCCAGTACTGGGTGGCGTCGAGGCCAAACTCAGGTATTCCAGAACTGCAACGATAAAACTGTGACGACAACACCTCGGAGCTCAACTCCCCGGGACACTGCCACAACCCCTAAATGTCAGGAGGCACCAAGAACAATGTTCTCGTCACAAAACCATCGGAACGATTCTAAGATACCCGCGTGATCCTAAAATTTTTTAGTGAAATTTTAGGAGAGAAGAGTCAAAACTTCTACGTTAGGAGGCCTCACCAGAGCGACGAAGGGACTGAGGAGTAAAAAGAATCCTACTCTCCGATATATATAATCCTAATCCTCACCAGAGCGTGCTGGAGATTCTCCAGTTGAGTGCGCTCACCCAAGTTGGCTAGGCGCACCTCCTCCAATGCCCGGGCCTTGGGGGTTTCTCCAACGATAGGAGTGTGAAGTGCATCCATGTTACGGCGGCGAAGCTCTTCCCTCTGCTGTGAAGAGAGGGGCTCGGGGCGGCACTCCTCGTGGACACGCGACGGATCGCCTCTGCCATCACCACCGTCGTCGCGGGGGAAGCCAGGAGGACTGCGCAGTCGGTTGACCATCAGGACTTCCACCGTGGGGTCACTACTGTCGCACTCAGATGCGGTCTCAACGGAGCCAGTCGAACATGCCATAGAGAGTTTCGTCGGGCTCGATTGCCGCGACTTGGGGGGTGGCCGACTGGCGAGCCACAGCGTGCCTCACCCACCGCTGGAGCCTCGACGGAGCGGAACGTTTGTGCCGGCGGGCAGCAGGGAGTGAAGACGCCACCGGAGCCGACCAATACTGGGTCGACGGCTGCCGCAGGAGGACGCACGCGTGAAAGTGCGTTGCCCCGCGGACGGGGAGTGCATCGACCTCGAGTGGAGCTTCTTGGAGCCAAGCGGAGTCGTCGGCGACGAACACGAGTGCGCCGAGACGGATCTCTTGGCCCTCGGCCAATCCTCCACCTGAAACCATGCTAATGGGGATCGGAAAAATTGCAACTTCTCCAACAAGTCGGTAAAACACCTGCCCAATGGAGGGCACCAACTGTTGTGGTTCTAAGTCTGACAGTAGAATGGGGGTAGGGATGTGGAGGCAAGATCCTAGCTATGGAGAAGTTGTACGCACGAGTTTTACGAGTTCAGGCCCTTTTCGGAGGAAGTAACAGCCCTACGCCTCGGAGCCCGGAGGCGGTCGACTGGATTATATGCATGTGTGTTACAGGGGGTGCGAACCCTTGTCCCAGAGGAGGGGGGTGGCTTATATAGAGTGCGCCGGGACCCCAGCTCCCATCCGTTACACAGGGTTCAATGTTCATAAAGAAGGAGCGTTACAGGTAAGGTCCGTAGTAAAGTGCTATAAATGACTATTAAATCTAAGGGTAAATGCCTGACCGTTGCTGCGCGGAGTGGCTTTAGGTCTTCTGCACGTCGAGCGGTTTAGTGGTCGAGTGACGTAAATAAGAGGGTGTCTCCGAGTGAATGGTAGGTCGAGTGGATTGCACTCGACACCTTTGTTTGGTCTCCTCTATTTACTCTTGAACCTCTTTGCTTCTAGGACAAGGACCATAGGTAGGACGTATAGGTCAGGCCTATTACCGTACCCCGGGTCTATGTCCTCATCACCAGCTCCGCGCGTGCTTGCTTGACACGTCGCGGGACGGGTGTAGTCTGTGGGTTTTCCCTATAGGGAGAGGCTGCCATGTGGCTAATGGCTGCCACTTAGTCACTCTGCGGCTTGACACCGCACTGCTCGACGACGTGAGTCGTTGTGGAGTGCTTGGTGAGGTGGGTTAGCCTCAGCGAGTCCCGGCAGGCCCTCCCGAGGCGCTTTGGTCACCTGCTTCTGGGGATGGCCTCGCCCCTTGCCGGGCTTGCCTGCCTGGCAAAGGAGGCCTTTCTATCGATGACATCTTGCTTTTCTGGCTCGATCTTGGTGCCTCTGGTCTGCTTGTAGGTTCTTCGAATCTCTTGATCTCTTGTACTCTGACTTGGGTTGGCGCTTCAATCTTGTCCCCGTGCCTGTGCACAGTCAAGGCAACAGACCCAGGGTTTATTGCATCAACACTACTGATCACTTTGCTGCAGATAATTAATCTCTAGGTGTGGTTGAATTGACAACTCATCTGCTAATACTTGCAAATATTCTTTGGCTCCCCTTGTGTCGAATCAATAAATTTGGGTTGAATACTCTACACTAGAAAACTATTCGATCCCCTATACTTGTGGGTTATCAAGACCTTTTCTGGCGCTGTTGCCGGCGAGCTTAGCTATATTTGTTGAGTCACTTGGGATTATTATCAATTTATCACGACGAAGAACCTGAAGGATACAAAGACTAAAATATTTCCCTCTAAGACGAGGGGAGGTAAGGAACTGCCATCTAGCTCTGTAGTTGATTCACCTTCTATTTTGAGTAAACTTGCAACAGCACCACATGCTATTAATTCTGATATGTCGCAAGTTATTGATGATGCCACTTTTGCTATGGATAATGCTTATGATGCTAGTACCTTGCTTGATGATGTTGTGCCACTAGGTGATTTTCTTGATGAACAAATTGCTAGACCTAAAGAGAATGAGATTACTGAAACTGATGAAATACCTGAATCTTAAAATATTGAGACACCTATTAGACCTAGTCCTCCTAGATATGAATTGCCTAAGAAACCGGAATGGTATGTTATGGATGAGGAGACAACTAGAGACTTTCTTGCTTGCAATGATAGAGATGATCTTAAGAAATTACTATGTAAACTGAAAGAAAAATATTTGAATGCTAGAATGAAATGTAATCCTAAGTTTGCTACTTCACCAATCTTTGTTGATGATAAGGATTATGAATTCTCTATCGACCCAGAGTTAATTACTTTGGTTGAATCTGATCCTTTCCATGGTTATGAAACTGAAACTATTGTGTCACATCTTACTCAGCTGAATGTGTCGGGGGAAAACGACACCTATGGGATCACTGGAATCCCTTCTATGGTTGGTGGACGCGGGGTTGTGCAAAGAGAGGGTCTAGAAGCCAGCACATAGATCGTTTACCCAGGTTCGGGCCGCGAGGATGCGTAATACCCTAGTCCTACTTTGGTGTATATTTGAGTGTTCTTGAGCTTTTGAACTAGCTATGGTGCGTGCATCGTCCAAAAGATCCGAATCCTCTCTTAGTACGCCATGGGACTCCTTTTATAGACAAAGGGGTTGCCACAGTGGCACACAGGAGGTGGAAAGCTATACAGTGTACAAGCTTATCGCTTGTCATTACATGACAAAAGTGCATTAAATGCGCTACTTAGGTGTCCTCTTGCTTTATCGGGGTCGGTAACGACGCCCGTCCTGTCCGTCGCCGCTCCTCCTTGCTTCGACACGCGTCCAGGCCAACAAGGCATGCAGCGCCATGTAAGCTGGCAGGCTGCTGAGATGGCGTGGTGGTAGGGTCTTCACGAAGATATGCATGCCACCACCCAGGTGCTTGCTGAATTGGCCTAGAGGCCGCACGCCGCCACGCAGGTGCTCCCCTGGTTGTTGGGCTAGCAGTTGCATGGGAACGGCGGTGGAATCTTGGCAGATGTGGGCCTGGCTGCGGCCCCGCGGATGTCTTTGGCAAGAGTCTTGCCGGAGGCCTGGCAAGGGTCTTGCCATGGCATTGTGGTCGTCCCCGGCAAGGAGCTTGCCGAGGATCGTCATCTTCTGATTCTCATCTGATTTTGTATGCTTCTAGTCTTCACAAAGATCTGCATGCCACCATGGAGATGCCTCCTGAGCCTTGGTTCCAATGTGGTTGACAGTGTTGGAGCTCCTTGGCTCAAGGGTGGCGGCTCCGCTGGTATTGGGCAAGTTGCCCCCGGTAAGGCTCTTGCCGGGGCTATGGAGGCCGCCCCGGCAAGGGCCTTGCCGGGGGAGTCCACCTCGCCCTTCTGCTCTTTGTGTTCCCGTCTTGGCGTTGATGTAGTTGCCTTGTGCCCTTGCTTCCTCTGCCCCACCAAGCGTGGTCAGGGGCGTGGGGCTGCGACTGCCCACGCACAAGTAAAGGGGTGCAAAAAGGGACCCCTACTTTTGTACACCGACAGGAGCCCCCGGGCCTGGGCCACATATAAGCACGGAGCGTTATTGGGCCGAGCCCAGAACAGTGCGCGGGCGCGCGTGCGGTGGAGTTTTTACCACAGTAATTCCCCCGCTTGCTTGCGCTTCCCCATGAGCCGCATTGAATGCGCGGCGTGGGGGTCGTGCCTGACGTGGGGTCATGCGTGGGCGGTTGCTGCCCTCATGCGTCACATCCCAGTAAATGGTAATGAGGCGGCCCGCGCCTTCCCCAAAAATAAAGGGGAAACTGCAGGCACGCTGATCATTTACCCTCCGCGTCTCTTCAATCTCGGAACCGTCGTTCCCCTCTTTTTCCTCAAGGCAAAAAAACTCTCTTGCCTCTGCTCGCCGTAGCCGCCCCCATTGCTCTGGATTCTTCGCCCCCCTCTACCTGCCATGGCGCCCAAAACCAGCAGGGGCAAAGGAGCGGCAAAGGATCCGGGGAGAGGGAGGCGCCGGAGAGCGAGTTGGTGGCGCTTCGGATGCAGCACGCCAACTTCCCCTCTATGGTCGACGCCATCCATCTCAGGGACTACTTCAAGCCTTTGTGGGGGGTGAAGACGACGGGGCATCCAGCCATGCACATCATCCCTGCCGATTTTGCTGAGGCTGGCCCGAATCGGTATCCTTTCTTTGTTGACTACTTCTCCTGTGGCCTCTGCCCCCCTTCTCCGATTTCTTCAATGACGTCATGCACACCTACGGCTTCCACCTTCTGGATTTCACCCCAAATGCGGTGGCGTGCATGGCCATTTTTGCCCATCTCTGTGAGGGCTTCGCCGGAGTGCATCCCAGCACGGCGCTCTTCCGCCACTATTTTTACCCTCGTATCCAGAAAGGAGGCGCCATCTCTGGCTGTGTCGCCTGGATGCCAAGGAGCCAGGAGAAGGGTACGTACCCGGAGGGCGCCCAGAAGGAGAGGTGGGAAGAGTGGCGGGGCCGATGGTGCTGGATTAAAGAGGAAGATCCGCAGGAGTTCTGTCGGGTCCGTCAGGCGCCGCCGGTCCATAGACATGACTGGGGCGACGTCGATGCAAACGATAAGAAGCTCTCGGTCGCCACCACCAAGATCCATCGCCTAACCGTGGTCGGGTTCACCCTTGAAATGATTGGGGCTGATTTCATCCGCCGCCGGATCGCCCCCTTGCATAACAAGGGGAGGCCGGCCTGGGATTATAGGAACGCGGCCGACATCATGAGGCTCCGCCCTGGCTTGAACCACAACATCACGATGATGGGGCATGCCCACTTTTGCCAGAGTCTCTTTCAGCTCGACGTGGACCGTGACGGCAGGGCTAAGAGGACCGGCAAGGCCGCAAAGGCTGGCAAGGCCATCAAGGGGACCTTGTTTGGGCGGCCGGCGGTAGTGGTCCCGCTGAGCAACAATTCTCGCCAGACCGACATCATTGCTATGATGCTGGACTTCAATGCACACGGCCTTGACCCAAGCCGGGTCGGGCCAGAAGCAGAGCAGGTGCCGGATTTTTTGATAGCTTGTCGGAGAAGTACGTCCGTGATGAGCCAGCGCTTATCCGGGATACCACCAAGGAGGAGCTGGATTATATTGCCGGCAGGGCGGCAGAGGCGGAGATTTCCCGGGAGGCTGGTAGCACTGGCGCCATGGAGGACGAGGCCGGCGCGGCCGCGGAGGACAAGGAGCTCGCCGGATGGGTGGAGTCTGTTGGGGAGCAGTGCCGGCGTCGGGGCTCCTCTTGTCGGAGATGTGGTCGAAGAGTCGACCGAGGGGGAGGCCAAGGTCGACGACCCTCCGGACCCAGGGAGGAAACGCATCCAATGCGGGGCTGGCTCCGGTGAACCAGTTTGGCCTGGCAGGGCCGTGCCGCGGTAACAGGTTCAGGAGCAGTCCGTGCGCCAGACAAGGGCCGCGGCAGCGAAGAAGGCAGTGAAGGCTGCGGTGGCGAAGAAGAAAGCGACCGCCTCTTCTTCGTCCAATCGTCAATGGACCCCATCCCCTTCCCCTCCTTTCGCAGATGTCGACACGGAGGTCATCTTCGATTTTGGGTCTCTCAGCTCAAGGAGGAAGAGGAAGCCAGTGAAGGAGTAGGTGGAGGAAGAGTAAGTATCTCGCCCCCCCCCCTCGCATTATCGCCTGACTTTACTCCTGTGTCATCTTTCCTTGACCTGATGTTGTCTTCACGGGGACACGGAAAAGTTGGCGTAGAGGGTGCCGTAGAGGGCCAAGGCCTTGACGGGCGACATGCCCCCGGCGGGTACTTCGAGTATGCCACTGGTGGTAGAGTGCAGCCCGGAGAAAAGCCCCCGATGCAGCCCCCGCTTCAGCCCCCAGCGTGAGTCCATCACTCACTCCTCCATCAATGAACTTTGGGGTGTGAGTCTTTGATGCTGTTCTTGTGGGGTTTGCAGGAGAAGAATGGCAGAAGGAGGAGCCGCCGAGGGCTACCCCCAACACGCCGCCCCTCTCGACTACGCCGCCCCGAGGGACGTCCCCGGCAAGGGCATCCACCGCCGAGTCCACACCTATGGAGGAGGAGACGAACTTGGTTGCCGATGGTTCCACCCCGGCAATGAACGTTGGCGGGGAGGGTGCCACTTCTTCCCAGCCTGGTGCTGGTAAGTTTGCTTTCTTCCCGTCCCTATTCTTTCTTCTTCTTCTTCTTTTGAAGTTTATTGAACTTTGATTTGGCTCTGCCTCATCCTCCTTCTTGGCATCTAGGCGCTTCCTCGGCGGACCAGGAGAACGTCGATACTGTCATCGAGGAGGTCGCCAGGGACGCCTAGGCCGAGGCGGACAAGACAGCCGCCGAAGAGGCCGCCAAGGGGCCTGTCTGGGAGGCCGGCAGGGCCGCTGCCAAGGAGGCCGGCAAGGCTGCGGCTGAGGAGGCCAGCACGTGTCCTGCCAGGGAGGGGTGGTTAATGACCAACCTTCCTCCTCCGCCGCCTCTGGCTCGAGTAAGTACCTGAAGGTGAGCGACGACCTGTTCGTCCACCTCCCAGGGACGGTGAGCACCAGGGCACCCACCGAGGGGGAGGTTTCGATGACGAGGTGCTTGCCGCCGCCGGGCTTGAGGTTGTTGACGAACCGAGCGCCAGTGGCCGCGGTTCCCAAGAGGAATAGCTTCTTCGTGGCATGAGCGTCAACTTCCAGAAGCTCCAGGCGCTCCACCGTGCCCGTCTGGACAAGGCAAAGTCCAGGATGGCGGCGGTGGACAAGGCGGAGGCGGATCTCGCGGGTTGTATTGCCGAGACACAGGCCTGGTTCCGCCAGGCCCACGTGGAACTGAAGGTTGCCTAGGATTTGCTGGCCGAGCGCAAACATGAGCTTATCCTGCTGAAGGCCGATGTCTAGAAAACCCAGGAGGTGGTGAAGGAATGGTCCGCCAAGGACGAGGCCGCTCGGCACCAGCACCAGGTCGAGCTGAACTCCCAGGAGGAGGACCTTGCCACCCGTGAGGCGGCGCTCGTGGCCACCCTTCGCGGCAAGGATGAGGAGGTGAAGAAGCTTGCCGCACAGCGGACCCAGGAACTGGAGCAGAGGCACAATGAGGCACTCAATGCTCAGGCCCAGGTCCATGCCGGCAAGGTGAAGGAGCTAGAGGTGGAGCGGGATGGGCTGAAGGAACAGGTCTTGGGGCTGGCAAAGGAGAAAGACACGCTCAACGGCGCCTTGGTAGAGGCGCAGGCGGCAGTCCTTGGCAAGGCCGAGCAACTCTCCAAGGCCAACGACTCCGTCAAAGACCTGAAGCTGAAGCTGGAGGGTCTTGAGGGGACGCTTTCGGAGGTAAGGGCCCGGGAAGAGACCCTGACCAAGGCCCGACCAAGGCCCTGGAGGACGAGAGGCAGCTGTGGAGGAATGACACCGCCAACCACGAGGATTACGTGAAGGGCGAAAACCTCTGGATCAGCCGCCTCACTGATGTCGCCGGCAGGATCGCCACAAAGCTGGCGGCCATGGTGATGCCAAACGTGAGGTACGCCCAGCAGCCGAACATGAGTCCCAACGCCAAACTGACCCTGTTCTTCGAGGGCGTTCTTGGAGCCCTGGAGCAGTTCCGCTCTAACAGAGCGACCTCTCTGGCCAACGAGGCCCGGAAGCGTTGTCGGGGTACCCTGACCAAGGTCCTCACCAAGGTGGCGTACTGGAACCCCAACCTTCACTTCGACGCCGCGCTAGAGAGCTTGCCGGAGGATGCAGACCTCGCGACGCTCGAGGAGCGTATCGAGCCCATCATCAGCCGTGTCAATAGAGTTTGGAGGATAGAGGGCCAGCGCCGAGACTACGCACCCCGTTTCTCATCACCGCTGCAGGTTCATGACCAAGACAATTTTTATCTTTAGTTAGAACCGCAGCAACAATTTATGTAATATAACTCTGCAATACTTTGAAACAATGCATGTTATTTCCCTGTTCGATTTCTCTTTGTATGTCCACCCTACGTTTAATTAGATAGGCTTGCCGGCGCGTAAACCCAAGCCACGCTGCCTTGAGGACGGATCCTCAATAGCCTGTCGGGTGCGCTTGCTGCCAGGCAAACCACCTTACCGCTCTCAGCGCGGCCGCTTGGACTGTTGAGCGGACTCGAAACAGGGCAAGAGCATTGCCAGTAGCGGAAAGGCCACCCTGCCGATCTCGACGCGGCCGTTCGAACTATTGAGCAGACTCGAAACAGAACAAAGGCGTTGCCAATGGCGGAAGGGCCCCATTGCGTACAGGTTTCCCACACAAAGAGCAAGATCTCCGAGGAGAATAAACTTATACAAAAATAAATTACTAAAAGCTTCGCATGACTTAGCTTCTCTGTCGCCATATGGGTGGTTGCTATGTCTGCAGATGATGTCGCTCGCTTGGTCATCTTCTTCATTGGAACTTGTGGCGACGAAGAACTGCGCACCCTTACATGGCGTGCCAAAGATGTCGGGGGAAAACGACACCTATGGGATCACTGGAATCCCTTCTACGGTTGGCGAGCACGGATGCGTCATACCCTAGTCCTGCTTTGGTGTATATTTGAGTGTTCTTGAGCTTTTAAACTAGCTACGATGCATCCATCATCCAAAAGATCTGACTCCTCTCTCAGTATGCCGCGGGCCTCCTTTTATAGACAAAGGGGCTGCCACAGTGGCAAATAGGAGGTGGAAAGCTATACAGTGTACAAGCTTATCGCTTGTCATTAGAGGACAAAAGTCCATTAAATGAGCTACTTAGGTGTCCTCATGCTTTATCGGGGGCGGTAACGAGGCCCGTCCTGTCTGTCGCCGCTCCGCCTTGCTCCGAGACGCGTCCAGGCCAATGAGGCATGCAGTGCCATGTAAGCTGGCAGGCTGCTGAGTTGGCGTGGTGGTAGGGTCTTCATGAAATCTGCATGCCACCACGCAGGTACTTGCTGAATTGGCCTAGAGGTCGCACGCCGCCACGCCGGTGCTCGCCTAGTTGTTGGGTTGGCAGTTGCATGGGAACGGCGGTGGAATCTTGGTAGATGTGGGCCTGGCTGCGGCCCCACGGATGTCTTCGGCAGGAGTCTTGCCGGGGCCCCGGCATGGGTCTTGTCATGGCGCTGTGGTCGTCCCCGGCAAGGGGCTTGCCGAGGGTCTCGTGGGTATCCTCGGCAAGGATCTTGCCGAGGATCGTCGTCTTCTGATTCTCATCTGATTTTGTATGCTTTTGGTCTTCACAAAGATCTGCATGCCACCATGGAGGTGCCTCCTGAGCCTTGGTTCCAATGTGGTTGACGGTGTTGGAACTCTTGGGCTCAAGGGTGGCGGCTCCGCTGGTGTTGGGCATGTTGCCCCCGGTAAGGTTCTTGCCAGGGTGTGGAGGCCGCCCCGGCAAAAGCCTTGCCGGGGGAGTCCACCTCGCCCTTCTTCTCTTTGTGTTCCCGTCTTGGCGTTGATCTAGTTGCCTTGTGCCCTTGCTTTCTCTGCCCCGCCAAGCATGGTCAGGGGCGTGGGGCTGCGACTGCCCGCGCACAAGTAAAGGGGTGCAAAAAGGGACCCCTACTTTTGTACACCGACAGGAGCCCCCGGGCCTGGGCCACATATAAGTGCGGAGCGTTATTGGGCCAGACCCAGAACGGTGCGCGGGCGCGCGTGCGGTGGAGTTTTTACCGCAGTAATTCCCCCGCTCGCTTGCGCTTCCCCATGACCCGCGTTGAATGTGTGACGTGGGGGTCATGTGTGGGGTGGTTGCTGCCCTGATGCGTCACATCACAGCAAACGGTAAAGAGGCGGCCCGTGCCTTCCCCAAAAATAAAGGGGAAACTGCGGGCGCGCTGCTCATTTACCCTCTGCGTCTCTTCAATCTCGGAACCTTCGTTCCCCTCTTCTTCCTCAAAGAAAAAAAATCTCTTGCCTCTGCTCGCAACCGTCGCCTCCATTGCTCTTGATTCTTCGCCCCCTCCAGCTGCCATGGCGCCCAAAACCAGCAGGGGCAAGAGAGCAGCCAAGGATGCCGGGGAGAGGGAGGCGCCAGAGAGCGAGTTGGCGGCGCTTCGGACGCAACACGCCTACTTCCCCTCTACGGTCGACGCCATCCATTTCAGGGACAACTTCAAGCCTCTGCGGGGGGTGAAGACGACGGGGCATCCGGCCACGCACATCATCCCTGCCGATTTTGCTGAGGCCGGCCCGAATCGGTATGCTTTCTTTGTTGACTACTTCTCCTATGGCCTCTGCCCCCCCTTCTCCGATTTCTTCAATGACGTCATGCAAATCTACGGCTTCCACCTTCTGGATTTCACCCCAAATGCGGTGGCGTGCATGGCCATTTTTGCCCATCTCTGTGACGGCTTCGCCGGAGTGCATCCCAGCATGGTGCTCTTCCGCCACTATTTTTACCCTCGTATCCAGAAAGGAGGCGCCATCTCTGGCTATGTCACCTGGATCCCAAGGAGCTAGGAGAAGGGTACGTACCCGGAGGGCGCCCAGAAGGAGAGGTGGGAAGAGTGGCGGGGCCGATGGTGCTGGATTAAAGAGGAAGATCCGTAGGAGTTCTGTCGGGTCCATCAGGCGCCGCCATTCCGTAGAGATGACTGGGGTGACGTCGATGCCAACGATAAGAAGCTCTCGATCGCCACCACCAGGATCCATCGCGTAACCGTGGCTAGCCTCACCCTTGAAATAATTGGGGCTGATTTCATCCGCCGCCGGATCGCCCCATTGCATAACAAGGGGAGGCCGGCCTGGGATTACAGGAACGCGGCCGACATCATGAGGCTCCGCCCTGGCTTGAAAAAGAACTTCACGGTGACGGGGCACGCCCACTTTTGCCAGAGGCTCTTTCAGCCCGACATGGACCGCGACGGCAGGGCTAAGAGGACCGGCAAGGCCGCGAAGGCCGTCAAGGGGCCCTTGTTTGCGCTGCCGGCGGGAGTGGTCCCGCTGAGCAATAATTCTCGCCAGACCGAGATCATTGTTATGATGCCAGACTTCAATGCACACAGCCTTGACCCAAGCTCGGTCGAGCCGGAAGCAGAGCAGGTGCAGGTTTTTTGATAGCTTGTCGGAGAAGTACGTCCGTGATGAGCCAGCGCTTATTCGGGATACCACCAAGGAGGAGCTGGATTATATTGCCGCCAGGGCGGCGAAGGCGGAGCTTGCCCGGGAGGCCGGCAGCGCTGGCGCCGTGGAGGACGAGGTCGGCGCGGCTGCGGAGGACAAGGAGCTCGCCGAATGGGTGGAGTCTGCTGGGGAGGCCAGCAGTGCCGACGCCGGGGCTCCTCTTGTCAAAGATGTGATCGAAGAGTCGACCGAGGGGGAGGTTGAGGCCGACGACCCTTCGGCCCCAGGGAGGAGACGCGTCCTATGCCGGGCTGGCTCCGGCAAACCAGTTCGGCCCGGCAGGGCAATGCTGCGGCAACAGGTTCAGGAGCAGTCTGTGCGCCAAACGAGGGCCGCGGCGAAGGCTGCGGTGGCGAAGAAGAAAGCGACTGCCTCTTCTTCGTCCAAACGTCGACGGACCCCATCCCCTTCCCCTCCTTCCGCAGATGTCGACACGGAGGTCGTCTTCGATTTTGGGTCTCTCAGCCGAAGGAGGAACATGAAGCCAGTGGAGGAGGAGGTGGAGGAAGAGTAAGTATCTTGCCCCCCTGTATTATCCCCTGACTTTACGCCTGTGTCATCTTTCCTTGACCTGATGTTGTCTTCATAGGGACACGGAGACGCTGGCGCAGAGGGTGGGGAGAGGGCCAAGGCCTCGATGGGCGACAAGCCCCCGGCAGGTACTTCGAGTACGCCGCTAGTGGTAGAGAGCAGCCCGGAGAACAGCCCCCGGCGCAGCCCCTGCTTCAGCCCCCAACGTGAGTCCATCACTCACTCCTCCATCGATGAACTTTGGGGTGTGAGTCTTTGATGCTGATCTTGCCGGGTTTGCAGGAGAAGAATGGCAGCATGAGGACCCGCCAAGGGCTACCCCCAACACGCCGCCCCTCTTGACTACGCCGCCCCGAGGGGCGTCCTGTAACACCCACGATGCGGCTATATCTCTCACGTGTCGAGGCACGACTTAGAGGCAAAATCGCATTGTAGGTTTTGTCACAAGAAGGGTCATCTTCATACAATCCCATGTCATGAACAAGAATGGGATAAAGAGAGTTGGCTTACAATCGCCACTTCACACAATACATAAATAAATTCATACATCATACAAAATACACACATAGACCGACTACGGTCAACTCAAAATTAGAAGAAGATAACCCCAAATGCTAGATCCCCGATCGTCCCAACTGGGCTCCGCTACTAATCATCAGAAATCGAAACATAGTAACGACCAAGTTCCTCATCAAACTCCCACTTGAGTTCGGTTGCGTCACCTGCGCTGGTATCATCGGCACCTGCAACTGTTTTGGTAGAATCTGTGAGTCACGTTGACTCAGCAATCTCACACCCGCGAGATCAAGAGTATTTCAGCTTATGGGTAGGAAAGGGTAATGAGGTGGAGCTGCAGCAAGCACTAAGCAAATATGGTGGCTATCACACGCAAATAAGAGCTAGAAGAGAAGCAACACAACGGTCGTGAAGCTAGAAGAGATCAAGAAGTGATCCTGAAACTACTTACATTAATTCATAACCCAAACCGTGTTCACTTCCCAGACTCTGCCGAAAAGAGACCATCACGGTTACACACGCGGTTGATGTATTTTAATTAAGTCAAGTGTCAAGTTCTCTACAACCGGACATTAACAAATTCCCATCTGCCACATAACCGCAGGCACGACATTCGAAAGTTTATACCCTGCAGGGGTGTCCCAACTTAGCCCATCACAAGCTCTCACGATCAACGAAGGATACTCCTTCTCCTGGGAAGACCCGATCAGTCTCGGAATCCCGGTTACAAGAAATTTCGACAATGGTAAGACAAGACCAGCAAAGCCGCCTGAATGTGCCGAAAATCCCAATAGGAGCTGCACATATCTCGTTCTCAGGGCACACCGGATAAGTCAAGCTATGAGTAAAACTAGGCCTCGAGTTTCCCCGAGGTGGCCCCGCAGGCTGCTCGGTTCGGACCAACACTCAGAGGAGCGCTGGCCCGGGGGGACTAATATAAAGATGACCCTCGGGCCCCGGAAACCCAAGGAAAAAGGCTTAGGTGGTTAGGCAAATGTAAAACCAATGTTGGGCCTTGCTGGAAGAGTTTTATCCAAGGCGAACTGTCAAGGGGTTCCCATAACACCCAACCGCGTTAGGGACGCAAAATCCAGGAACATAATACCAATATGACGGAAACGAGGGCGGCAAGAGTGGAACAAAACACCAGGCATAAGGCCAAGCCTTCCACCCTTTACCAAGTATATCGGTGCATTAATTAAAATAAGAGATATTGTGATATCCCAACATATCCATATTCCAACATGGAACAAACTTCAGCTTCACCTGCAACTAGCAACGCTATAAGAAGGGCTGAGCAAAAGCGGTAACTTAGCCAAACAACGGTTTGCTAAGAAAGGATGGTTAGAGGCTTGACATGGCAATATGGGAGGCATGATATAGCAAGTGGTAGGTAGCGCGGCATAGCAATAGAGCAAACAACTAGCAAGCAAAGATAGAAGTGATGTCGAGGGTATGGTCATCTTGCCTGAGATCCCGCAAGGAAGAAGAACGAGTCCATGAAGAAAACAAACGGACGTAGTTGAACGAATCCTCACAACTCTGGAACGAAACCGAAGCTAACGAGAGAAGCAACCCGGAAGAAACAAACAACATAGTAAACAACCACCACATACACATGGCATGATGCACAAACAAGTATGATGCATGTCCGGTTTAAATATGCATGGCATAGCAAAATGCACAAACAATACTACAAATTAAGTGGAGCTCAATATGCAACTTCTTGCATATTGATGAAACACCACATTCAATCATTTAGTTCGCTCTCGTTTATGGTACTCATCAATATTAAATGTTGTTAAACATGGCAAGAGGGTGAAGCATAAATAAACTAACTATTTAGGCAAGTTTAAATGAGGCCGGAACCATAAACAACAATTCCGGAAAATCCCCATATACATATTTTGAATTTGCTACTATTCTGCCCTAAACACAATTTTAATGTTGTTAAACAGCAAAATAAAGTGCACCATGTTAAACTAGTCATTTTTCTACCCCATTTACTTATAAATTTTATTAAATTTGGAGCTACGGTTATTTAGTTATGAAATAAATCATTTAGCATGGCATTTATGCAAAATAAATGTAAACAGCAACTTAAACATTTTAAACATGGATGAGAGCAAAATATTGTGAAACTAGACAGAATTCTAAACATTTTACATATATACTTTGTTTAATTCTGATGCATGGTTTGTGATCTATTATATGCCTGAACAACAAGGGAAATCTGTAAATACAGCGTTCTCTGGATAATTAGGAAATTCGCTAATAGGAAAAAACAGAAGCGGGCTGAATCTGGTGGGCACTGGGGCGCTCACCATGGGCATAGGCCCGGTGGGTGGAGGAGGAAGCAGCAGGCCGACTGCTGGCGAGGCCGAGCGAGGCCGCTGGGCAAGGGCGCGGTCAACGCGAGCGCTGCTCGTGCGCTCGTTCTCCTGTTCGATGCAGGGAGCTACGGGCGGCGCCTGGAGCAGAGCTCCGACAAGTGGGCGAAGGGGCTGCGAGGCGAGGGACTTGGGTGTGGAGCGGCGACGACAGGGTTGGTGCAGGAGCTCCGGTGGCTTGATCCTGTTGGAGCATCGGCGACCTGCGGAGAGGCAGCCACGGTGGGGAAAATTCAGAGAAGATACAGAGAGGGAGGAAAAGAGTTAGAAGGAGAGGAGAAGGCGCGAGGCACAGGCCTGCTGGTCCGGCGGCTCTGCTTGTAGAGGTGGCCGATGGAGGAGCTTGGACGGCGTCGAGGCGGTTCCCGTTGGTTCGGTCGGCCTGCGGCGGGGCGGACGAGGCGCGCGGGAGGAGGAGGAGGTGCTCGGGCGGCTTGGCGGCGCGAGGAGACGAGGTCGAGCGCTCCTGCTCAGGGTCTCGGGCGGGCGCACCGCGAGCGCGTGGGGATGGTGGCGGCGCCGTTGCCCTCTTCAAAGAGAGATAGAGGAGAACAAGGTGAGTTTTGGGGGAGAAGAAATGGAACGGGGAAGGAAGAAAAGGCAGAGGCGAGGTTCCTCCGGCAATGGGGAGCTGCTGCTCCGGCTGCTTGCAGGTGAGGAGGCCCGCAGGAGGTGTGAGGCAGGGGCTCCTACTCGTGGCCGGAAAACACGGGAGGAGGTCGGAGGCCGCGGGTTTAAGGGAGTAGGATTGGAGATGGATGGTGGTTGGCTCTGCCCTGAAACCAACGAAGAGAGTGGCGGCGGCGTGGGGATTTGGTGGAGATTGGACAGGCTAGGGCTAGGGTTGGACGGTTGTAACATCCCAAATTTTCAATTTGGTTTGTTATACATAGATCATCATTGCATATCATGTTTTATTGCATTTTGACAAATCCTCGATAAATCCTAAGCAACTCAAGGACCCTCGGAGAGAGTTTGGGATTTTCTCGAATTTTCATATGTGATTTCCATCAAACAATAAAACGAGGATTTTGGTTTTAATTATTTTCTCTCCGGAAAAATACTTCATTAAAAATAAATGAGAGGAGAAAATATGACTTCTCCAAAACAATTGAAATACTGGAGGAAAGATGTTAAAATCATTTATTGGATTTTATTCGGATTTTATTTGCAATTTTAATTGCATTAAAAATATTGCATGTTTTCAAAAAAAATATTTTTGTGTCAAAAAAATGTTCACCCTATTCTAGATTTTCTAACTAGACGGGGAAAATTTATTTTATCTTTTTTGGACTTTTATTATTTTTCTACGAATTTTTCCGCGGAATGTTTTAAAAAAAAACTGCGGGCCGCCCGACCGGGCCGAATCCCAGCCGAGGCCCAGCCGCCAGCGCCGTCTCCTTCCCCAGCACGACGCCGCCGCCGCCGAGTCCGTGGCCAGCATGGGAGCCGCCGGCCGCCCCCTCCTCCAAGCCACCGCACCTCCCCCCTCTCATAAATAGCCGCCACCCCCCCCTCTTCTCTCACCCCGCCGCCGACCGCACCTGCCCCGCCCCGAGCCACCGGAGCCGGAGCCCCGACGCCCGAAGGCCGCCGCCGTTCGCCGCCGTTCGCCGCCCCCTCGCCGCCCCCTCGCCACCCCCGAGCACCCCCGCACCCCCGCACCCCGCCGCCCTCGCCGGAGCAGCCGGAGCCTCGCTGGAGTTCCGCCCCCGACGAGGTATACCTCGCCGTTCGTCGCCGGTTTTGTTTAAAAAAACCATTCGTTTTAAAAAAAACCCTAAATCGGTTTTTTTCGGTTTTGTTATTTTGTGAACGTTCACCGACTCGTTCGTTTTAACGAACGCGTTCGTCGGATTTTCTCTGTTAAACGAACGTCCGTTCTTTAACCGTTCGTCCGTTTTTTCTTTTTCGTCGGATTTTTCCGCGATTATCTCAGATCTCGATTTCTGATCGAATCTTCGTTTTTGTTTAACTTTTCGCTCGTTTATCGGAATCAGGCGATTCAAGCGCCTAGAGTTTCGTCTCGAAATTCTCTTTCCGTTTAACCTACTCAAACAAGCTTTTCCTACTGTAAAATTTGACCTAGATCCAGATTAGTAAACGAAGCTTGTTTTTTTCGCAGTTTGACTTTCGTTGCTTCGTTCGAGTTGATTCTTTTTGCAAACCGGAGTTCTTAAGTTGAACTTTCTGGTTGGATCTTTCATTCGAGTTTTACCTGTGCATTAGATGAGTACTGATTGTCTGCTTGTTTGTTTGCGATAGAGTACCCGGAGTGTGACGCTTGTTACTTCGAATCGCTAGGTTTCGCGGATCATCAGCAAGGCAAGTAACACTTTGATCATACTTTCCATACCCAGTTTTATTGCATTAGATCTATTCCTCAAACATTGCATGGTTAGGATCTAATTAAATTGTGGGATTCTGGAAGTAGTTGAGGTAGTACCTATTACCTGTTCTTTTATCAAACCCTTGGGAGTTACTTCTACGTTGCTATTATATGCCATGCTATGCTCGTAGACGTGGATTGGGTTTGAGTGATATTCATGACAGATGTGAGATTGTTAATAATGGTTTACCTAAGGTGGCAACTAAAACTCACATCTGGGTGGATTGAGGCACCTGGAGAATCCACTGTTGTCTCTTTGTATAAGGACCGCCACCCAAGCTCAAAGGGATCATAAGATTATTCATGCTAGAAACTTCCGTGTGCAACCACAAGCTATTATGGGCTCTAGCATAGTTGAGTAAGTTGAGGGAAACCTTTCCATGATGGGCTAGCAGATGTAGGGGATTGTAGGTGTACCGGCCTATCTATCGGTTAAGGGGACCTCTTCGGAAAGACTGTGTCTCGGTCATCCGTTTCTCAAACATCATGCAGTGCGAGAATCAAGCGGAGGCGATCGAGTCTTGTGGGGAAAAGTGCGCAAACCTCTGCAGAGTGTACAAACTAATCATGGTTAGCCGTGTCCCCGGTTATGGACAACTTGAGTATCTAGTACCTGGATTATCATTTGAATCTCATCACCATGTTACTCTTAATTAATTTTGTTGGGTTAATGATGACTTTTAATTGGGATTGAGATGCTGTCAACCATCTCAATGTTTCACAACCACCATGATAGTTAAATAAAATTTATTCCTTTGAAGTAGGGAAAAATTGGCTTTTCGCAAAAACTGTAACCGTAGAGCTTTCCACCAGCCATATATGCATGTAGTATAGCATTATCATTGTTCATTATTCTCTATGTGTTACTTTGCCAGCATATTCTATGTGCTGACCCGTTTTCGGGCTGCAACGTTTCATGTTGCAGACTTTTCAGACGACGAGTAAGGTGCCTTAGGTCGTGGTCTTATACTCAGTGATGCCGCTGGAGTTGATGGACTCACTTATCTTCCAAGTCTTCCGCTGTTATCGTTTTTAGATGGCCTTAAGCCATATTTATCATACTTAATCTCTTTGGAGATATTCGATGTAATAAGTGTGTGATTGCTACACTGTTATAAATCCTCCATTTGTATTGTGCGTGTCAGCATTACTGATCCAGGGATGACACTGGTGCACAACAGCACAGACCATTTGAGGTCTGGTCGCTACAAAGGTGGTATCAGAGCACACGCTGACTGTAGGACACGACCACTAATCTTAAGCCCTAGAACACTTCTCTCTTCCCATTTTCTGACCCCTCTCCACTTTCTACTCTTTTAGGAATGGCGGATGCAAGGAGCAAGTTCATGCAACCAGATGAAGACACGCCTTTTGGTCGACACTTGAAGGAAGTCACAAAGTATTTGAACATAGGAATACCAAGCATCACCGGAACATACAACGCCACATTACCCGAAGAGGAGAGCTGGAAGATTCAAGTTCACATTCCAGGAAGGACATTTGTGCCAGTTACTGAACCCATAAGATTGGTTTTCGAAGCACCAACCTGGAGTTTAGGGAAGAGCATGGCTGCACACATCGCTATGGGACGCATTGGAGAAGTCTACCACCAGGAGCTTAAGGATACAATTTATCAGATTTGTGGACGCCGAGACGCGCAATGGGAGATGATCAGAACCAAGAGCAAAACCAACATATTCGTCCAGGAGCAAAACCAACATATTCGTCGCCAGGAGAACCAGATGTGCACGGACAAGGAAGAACTGAAGAAGGCATTGACGAAGATCAAGGAGCTGGAAGAAGAACTCAAGGCTACACGCGAGGATTATATGGAGGAAATCATCGCACTAGTAGGGAAGAATGTCGACCTGGAGAAGAAGATTGGAGTATTCATGGGAAACCCAGTGCCAAAAGCAAAAGATGACGAATGCACTTGCCCGGATAACTACATCATCATCGACGACACCGACTCGGAACCAAGTGAAGATGACTTTGTTGACGAAGCTGGAGCAGACATCATGGAGTCTTCAATGGATCAGAATTTCTAGTAGACCACCATATCAGTAGTAGTTTTCCCCCATTTAATAGTATAGTTCAAGCACTTTGTAACACTAGTTAGATCGATTGTTATGCCTTGTTTGAATTGATTGAGTGATATTGATTGAATTTGTCTCATGAGCATATGGGTAGTGTTTTCTCTCTAGACCTCATTCTATTCTTAACTCTCATCTTTTCTAACCTATCAGATGCCTCCGAGACGCGACACCGGATTTGTTTTCCCACCAGAGATCACCCAGTTGATTCAGCAACAGAATGCCCTGATGCAAGTGTTGGTACAGAACCAAGGCAACAACAAAAACAACCCACTGCCACCACCACCTGTTGATCACTTAGCCCGTTCCTTAAGGCTAAACCCGCCGGTGTTTTCCAGTAGCACCGAGCCGATTGTTGCAGATGATTGGCTCCGCAAAGTTGGAAGGGAGTTGACCACTGCAGGATGCACAGATGCGGAAAGAGTGCGTTTTGCCGCACATCAGCTTGATGGACCTGCAGCATCATGGTGGGAGAATTATACAGCCACGCACCCTATTGACACTGTCACATGGGACCAGTTTCAGCAAGCTTTCCGTACAGCTCATGTTTCAGCATGAGCTATGGCTATGAAGAAGCATGAGTTTCACAACCTATGCCAAGGAGGACGCACCGTAGGCCAGTATGTGGAGGAATTCAGTAAGTTAGCACGTTATGCACCAGACGACGTTGCTACAGATGCTGCCAAGCAGGAGAAATTTTTGGAAGGGCTGAATGATGAACTGAGTATGCAGTTGATGGTAGCAACCTTCAACAACTACCAGGAGCTGGTAGATAGAGCTCTCATGATTGAAGGAAAGCAACAGCAGATTGAAAATCGTAAGAGGAAGTATGGACAAGGGAAGTACAATTCTGGAGCTCAGCAGAAGCCACGATTTGCCCCGAAACCGGGAGGACAGTTTCAGCATACCCATGGAGGAGGTAGTTCGCACAACCATAATGGCTCCAAGAATGGTAATGGGAATGGAGGAACCAACGGACAGAACGGCACCAACCCATCTACCCCAGCCAAGAGGGATCTAAGTCATGTTACTTGTTTCAAGTGCCAAAAGACTGGACACTATGCAACTGATTGTCCTGAAGCCCAAAATGGAAATGGCAATGGAAGCTCTGGGAAGAAGCTGAACCCGTTCAAAAAAGGACATGTGAACCTCATGAGCGTGGAGGAGGTTGAAGCTCAGCCTGATGCAGTAATAGGTAAGTTTTTGGTTAAGTCATTTACTGCAACCATTCTTTTCGATACTGGTGCATCGCATCCATACATATCAAGGGGATTTGTGAATAAGTTTAAGCTGTCCACCCAAGTTCTCAAAACCCCTATGTTAGTAACCTCGCCAGGAGCAGAGTATATGGCCAGCCAAGGATGTTTTCAGATACCATTGGCCATTGGTAGGCATGTTTTCCCTTCAGACCTAATAGTTTTGGAGTCACAAGGTTTGGATGTGATTTTGGGAATGGATTGGCTATCGTTGTATGGAGGAAACATCGATTGTGCCAGCAAGACGATTTTGCTTACCACCCCGGAAGGAAAAAGGATCAAGTATGTATCCCGGCATATGCCGAAGAGGACTCAAGTGAATTCCTTATCAGGAGTTGTACAGGAGGAAGTACCAGTGGTGAAGGATTATCCGGATGTATTTCCAGAAGAGTTGCCAGGCATGCCACCAGATAGAGACATTGAGTTCTTGATTGAACTTTTGCCAGGCACCGGGCCAATATCTAAGAGACCGTACAGGATGCCCGCAAAAGATTTGGAGGAAATTAAGAAGCAGATCAAGGAGTTATTGGATAAAGGCTATATTCGCCCAAGTTCGTCACCTTGGGGATCACCAGTACTTCTAGTGGAAAAGAAAGATGGATCGCTGAGGATGGTTGTTGATTACCGCGGATTGAACGAAGTGACCATCAAAAACAAGTACCCACTGCCGATGATCAATGATTTGTTTGACCGCCTACAAGGAGCTAAAGTATTTTCCAAGATTGATCTACGATCAGGATACCATCAGTTAAAGATTCGAGAGCAGGATATACCTAAGACGGCTTTTACCACCAGATATGGATTGTATGAGTATACCGTTATGTCATTTGGTCTGACTAACGCACCTGCCTATTTCATGAACCTGATGAACAAGGTGTTTATGGAGTTTTTGGATAAGTTCGTCGTGGTGTTCATTGATGATATTTTAGTCTTTTCCAAGAATGAGGAAGAGCATGAGGAGCATTTACGATTGGTACTTGAGAAGCTCAGAGAACATCAGTTATATGCCAAGTTCAGCAAATGTGAATTTTGGCTGAAGGAAGTTGGATTCCTTGGACATGTTATTTCTAGAGAAGGAATAGCAGTAGACCCTGCCAAGGTTGACACAGTGACAAGTTGGGAATCACCCACGACAGTTGGAGAAATCCGGAGTTTTCTTGGACTTGCAGGATACTACCGGAGATTCATCGAGAATTTCTCGAAGATTGCTAAACCCATGACTGAGCTATTGAAGAAGGACACCAAATTCAATTGGACTGAGGAATGTGAAGCTAGTTTCCAAGAGTTGAAGAAACGATTGGTTACATCACCAGTGTTGATTCTGCCAGATCAACGCAAGGATTATGAAGTTTATTGCGACGCTTCTCGTCGAGGACTTGGAGCAGTGCTTATGCAGGAAGGAAGAGTTGTGTCATATGCTTCACGACAACTTAAACCCCATGAGAAGAATTATGCTACGCATGATTTGGAGTTAGCAGCCGTGGTGCATGCATTGAAGACATGGAGACATTTTCTCATCGGAAACCATTGTGAGGTGTACATGGATCACAAGAGTTTGAAGTATATTTTCACGCAGAAGGAGTTAAATCTCAGACAGAGGAGATGGTTGGAGCTCATTAAGGATTATGATATGAGATTGCATTATCACCCAGGAAAGGCTAACGTAGTAGCAGACGCGTTGAGCCGCAAGAGTCATGTCAACACCCTCATGACAGGAGAGTTACCTCAGGAGTTAGCCGAGGACCTTCGCGAGCTATGTTTGGAGATAGTCCCAAGAGGCTATTTAGCGACATTGGAGATTCAGTCTACCTTGATGGAAAGGATCAGAGAAGCTCAGAAGACAGACAAAGGATATTGAAGAGATAGAGGAGAAGATGAGCAAAGGAAAAGCCAAGGGATTTCGTGAGGATGAGCACGATACCTTATGGTTTGAGGACCGCGTATATGTGCCAAATGATCCGGAGATCAGGAAGTTGATTTTGCAAGAAGCCCATGATTCACCGTACTCGATTCACCCAGGGAATACCAAGATGTATTTGGATCTGAAGAATACTTTCTGGTGGACCAGAATGAAGAAGGATATTGCAGAGTACGTAGCAGTTTGTGATGTATGTCAGAGAGTGAAGGCAGAGCATCAGAAGCCAGCAGGATTGCTACAACCATTGCCGATACCCGAATGGAAGTGGGATAAAATAGGCATGGATTTTATCACGGGATTACCCAGGACTCGTTCAGGCTATGACTCAATATGGGTTGTAGTCGACCGTTTGACGAAAGTGGCTCATTTCATTCCAGTGAAGACCACTTACACCAGTGCTAAGTTGGCAAAGATATACATGACCAGGATCGTATGTTTGCATGGAGTTCCGAGGACCATTGTATCAGATAGAGGAACCCAATTTACCTCGAAGTTTTGGAAGCAGTTACATGAAACATTGGGAACCAGGCTGGAATTTAGTACAGCTTTTCACCCACAGACAGATGGACAGACCGAGAGAGTCAACCAGATTTTGGAGGACATGTTGAGAGCTTGTGCACTAGATTATGGATCTAGTTGGGACGACAACTTGCCATATGTGGAGTTCTCTTATAACAACAGTTATCAGACCAGTTTGAAGATGGCCTCTTTTGAAGCCGTGTACGGAAGGAGGTGTAGAACACTGTTGTTATGGGACGAAGTTGGAGACCGTCAGTTGTTTGGACCAGATTTGATTAAGGAGTCTGAACAGAAAGTGAGGTTGATTCGTGATAGGCTCAAGGTAGCCCAGTCTAGGCAGAAGAGTTATGCTGATTCTAAACGAAAGGAGACAGTCCACGAAGTCGGAGACAGAGTGTATCTTCGAGTATCACCACTTCGAGGAGTGAAGCGCTTTGGAGTTAAGGGAAAGTTAGCGCCCCGTTTTATCGGACCATACAGAGTTTTGGAACGTATGGGAGAGGTTGCCTACAAGCTGGAATTGCCCAAAGGATTGTCTGGAGTTCATGATGTATTTCACGTTTCCCAGTTGAAGAAGTGCCACGCAGAGATGGCTGAGCTACCACTGAGAGATACTGTGCCGTTGGAAGCAATTCAGCTGGAAAGTGATTTGACTTATAAGGAGAAACCAATTAAGATTCTTGAGTATGCCAGCCGAGTTACCCGCAGTAAGGTTATCAAGTTTTGCAAAGTCCAGTGGAGTCACCACACGGAAGATGAAGCCACCTGGGAGCGAGAGGAAGATCTACGGAAGGACCACTCCCACCTGTTTTCTAGCCAACCCGAATCTCGAGGGCGAGATTCATCTTAAGGGGGGTAGGTTTGTAACATCCCAAATTTTCAATTTGGTATGTTATACATAGATCATCATTGCATATCATGTTTTATTGCATTTTGACAAATCCTCGATAAATCCTAAGCAACTCAAAGACCCTCGGAGAGAGTTGGGGATTTTCTCGAATTTTCATATTTGATTTCCATCAAACAATAAAACGAGGATTTTGGTTTTAATTATTTTCTCTCCGGAAAAATATTTCATTTAAAAATAAATGAGAGGAGAAAATATGACTTCTCCAAAACAATTGAAATACTGGAGGAAAGATGTTAAAATCATTTATTGGATTTTATTCGGATTTTATTTGCAATTTTAATTGCATTAAAAATATTGCATGTTTTCAAAAAAATTATTTTTGTGTCAAAACAATGTTCACCCTATTCTAGATTTTCTAACTAGACGGGGAAAATTTATTTTATCTTTTTTGGACATTTATTTATTTTTCTATGAATTTTTCCGTGGAACATTAAAAAAAACTGCGCCGCCCGGCCGGGCCGAAGCCCAGCCGAGGCCCAGCCGCCCGCACCGTCTCCTTCCCTAGCACGACGCCGCCGCCGCCCGAGTCCGTGGCCAGCACGGGAGCCGCCGGCCACCCCCTCCTCCAAGCCACCGCACCCCCCCTCTCATAAATAGCCGCCGCCCCCCCTCTTCTCTCACCCCGCCGCCGACCGCACCTGCCCCGCCCTGAGCCGCCGGAGCTGGAGCCCCGACGCCCGAAGGCCGCCGCCGTTCGCCGCCCCCTCGCCGCCCCCTCGCCACCCCCGAGCACCCCCGCACCCGCGCACCCCGCCGCCCTCGCCGGAGCAGCCGGAGCCCCGCCGGAGTTCCGCCCCCGACGAGGTATACCTCGCCGTTCGTCGCCGGTTTTGTTTAAAAAAAACCATTCGTTCAAAAAAAAACCTAGATCGGTTTTGTTTTCGGTTTTGTTATTTTGTGAACGTTCACCGACTCGTTCGTTTTAACGAACGCGTTCGTCAGATTTTCTCTGTTAAACGAACGTCCGTTCTTTAACCGTTCGTCCGTTTTTCTTTTTCGTCGGATTTTTCCGCGATTATCTCAGATCTCGATTTCTGATCGAATCTTCGTTTTTGTTTAACTTTTCGCTCGTTTATCGGAATCAGGCGATTCAACCGCCTAGAGTTTCGTCTCGAAATTCTCTTTCCGTTTAACCAACTCAAACAAGTTTTTGCTACTGTAAAATTTGACCTAGATCCAGATTAGTAAATGAAGCTTGTTTTTTTCGCAGTTTGACTTTCGTTGCTTCGTTCGAGTTGATTCTTTTTGCAAACCGGAGTTCTTAAGTTGAACTTTCTGGTTGGATCTTTCATTCGAGTTTTACCTGTGCATTAGATGAGTACTGATTGTCTGCTTGTTTGTTTGCGATAGAGTACCCGGAGTGTGCCGCTTGTTACTTCGAATCGCTAGGTTTCGCGGATCATCAGCAAGGCAAGTAACACTTTGATCATACTTTCCATACCCAGTTTTATTGCATTAGATCTATTCCTCAAACATTGCATGGTTAGGATCTAATTAAATTGTGGGATTCTGGAAGTAGTTGAGGTAGTACCTATTACCTGTTCTTTTATCAAACCCTTGGGAGTTACTTGTACGTTGCTATTATATGCCATGCTATGCTCGTAGACGTGGATTGGGTTTGAGTGATATTCATGACAGATGTGAGATTGTTAATAATTGTTTACCTAAGGTGGCAACTAAAACTCACATCTGGGTGGATTGAGGCACCTGGAGAATCCAGTGTTGTCTGTTTGTATAAGGACCGCCACCCAGGCTCAAAGGGATCATAAGATTATTCATGCTAGAAACTTCCGTGTGCAGCCACAAGCTATTATAGGCTCTAGCATAGTTCAGTAAGTTGTGGGAAACCTTTCCATGATGGGCAAGCAGATGTAGGGGATTGTAAGTGTACCGGCCTATCTATCGGTTAAGGGGACCTCTTCGGAAAGACTGTGTCTCGGTCATCCGTTTCTCAAACATCATGCAGTGCGAGAATCAAGCGGAGGCGATCGAGTCTTGTGGGGAAAAGTGTGCAAACCTCTGCAGAGTGTACAAACTAATCATGGTTAGCCGTGTCCTCGGTTATGGACAACTTGAGTATCTAGTACCTGGATTATCATTTGAATCTCATCAACATGTTACTCTTAATTAATTTTGTTGGGTTAATGATGACTTTTAATTGGGATTGAGATGCTGTCAACCATCTCAATGTTTCACAACCACCATGATAGTTAAATAAAATTTATTCCTTTGAAGTAGGGAAAAATTGGCTTTTCGCAAAAAACTGTAACCATAGAGCTTTCCACCAGCCATATATGCATGTAGTATAGCATTATCATTGTTCATTATTCTCTATGTGTTACTTTGCCAGCATATTCTATGTGCTGACCCGTTTTCGGGCTGCAACGTTTCATGTTGCAGACTTTTCAGACGACAAGTAAGGTACCTCAGGTCGTGGTCTTATACTCAGTGATGCCGCTGGAGTTGATGGACTCACTTATCTTCCAAGTCTTCCGCTGTTATCGTTTTTAGATGGCCTTAAGCCATATTTATCATACTTAATCTCTTTGGAGATATTCGATGTAATAAGTGTGTGATTGCTACTCTGTTATAAATCCTCCATTTGTACTGTGCGTGTCAGCATTACTGATCCAGGGATGACACTGGTGCACAGCAGCACAGACCATTTGAGGTCTGGTCGCTACAAAGGTTTAAATAGCAAGAGGGTTTTGGTTAGGGGTAATCGGACCCTTCGATTTACATCGGGTGGTCGAGATAAAAAGGTTAAGAGAGATCAAATAATAAACCGAAGATATTAGAGGGATATTTGGAGATGATCCAAATCCAACGGTCACGTCCGCCCGGATCGAGTTCGGGGAAGTTTCGGACACGGTCAAGGGGTCGATGCGCTGTGCAAAGAGGGGTTAGGCGAACGAGGTCAAGTGTGTGGTTGGACTGAGAACGGACAACGATAACAACGGAGAGACGCGGCAACTACGAATGGTTTCGAGTTTTTATGAAAACATGTGGATGCAATGCGTATGATGTCATGATGAAAGCAACAAACAAAAATAAAACACACGGCGACAACAAAATAGCTGGAAGACTTCTGGGGCGTCGGTCTTGGGGCGTCACAACACTCCTCCACTTACAAGAGATCTCGTCCCGAGATCTAAGGATGGCACCGGAGAGAAACGAAAGAGGAAAAGGTAAAACAAAGTTGCTTCTTTGACAAACGAGTGAAACCAAAGAACTTTGAGAGGTTGAACACATTGAAAGAAAGAACACAACAAAGTTGAATGAAATTGAGAGCACTCCGGTATAAAAGAGAAACAAGGAACACCATGTGAACCTTGGAGGTTGCAAAGCTATGCATGATGAGCACACTAGACAAGAAGGAATTGAAAGCACTCGGGTTGAAACGAGATAAACAAGGAACAAGGAAGAACAAATTCGGGCAGCACTCCGGTTGAGGAGATGCAAGACTTGATAAGATGAAAGAACTTGAATGAGAGTACAACACTCTGGTTAAATGGGTAAGCATGAAAAGAATATGATCTTGGCAAAACGAGATGATGGGTGAAGAGAGCAACATCACAATGCCTCCGGAACGAAAGAATAGTAGCTAGATTGTTGGGATAAAGGGACAGAGAAGAAAAATGACAACTTCCACCACAATTGAATTTCAAGAGCATCCTTGCAAGGAAGGAATGAACGGAGTTCTTTGGAAACTAGCAACGAGAAGAATAAGCTTGTAGTGGGCTTATGGAAACATGTCAAAATTATGAGGTGACAAACGGCCACTAACGAAAACCATTGATTTGATTGAGAGCACCAAAGAGATGAAAAACTTCTTCCACCAAGATGATAAAGAGATAAGTTGGATCATTGTTAAGCACCACAATAGCAACATTCCTTAGGAAAGGCTTTAGATGGAATCTCTACCAAGATAACTCCAACGAAGAGATTGATGGATTTAAAATATCTCATTCTTGACAACATGTGAATCATGAAACGCGAACTCAAATTGTCAAGAATGACATAACACCACCTCAAATGATAAGGTAGAACGAATTGCACTTTGGAATGCAGGAAGAAGAATATTTGAGCTCTTCTAACAAGAATCTTGAGAACACTTCGAGAATGAATTAAATCCTTGATGAACCACCATGAAGAAACTCCATGAAGAACTCCGGTAAGAAAAAAAGGATGATAAAAAAAGAGAAGTTGAAAACACAAGGTGAAGTCTTGCAGTGATAAGATGAAGCTTTGAAATGATATAACCAAGAAAAACTTGGAACTCCAGAAAGAAAGATGAACAAATGGAATCAAGAATTTTGATGAACCTCCGAAATAAGGAATTGAATTTACTCGATGAAACAAGAATAAGAATTACATTATGCTCATCCTTCACCAATTTAGATTGACGACAAGCAACGGATTTGGCATACTACTTATTCTCGTAGAAAGGATTACTATAGATATAGCGCAAACTTGGGAAAAGTCTTCAACGATGTGCCAGTAGGATTTGGAAAGAACGAATGAATTGACATGATAACAACGGAAGAGAAAACTTGAACGAACCACCGTAAGAATTGAAAACGAACAAAGGAAAGATAGCGAAACACCAAGAAGAATTAGAAAAAGGACAAAGATACTTGAGAGAATTTCGATACATGAGAACGAAGAGATCATGAACTGATTAGAGGATATTTGAAGTATGCACCGGTAAGATTTGGAGAATGAGATCTGAAAGCTGAGAATGAATAATACTGAGATGATGGGCTCCGGAGAATCAAAATGAAAAGACTCCTGAATTGCGCCGGATGGGTGAAAATAATTCTCACAATCGAAAACAATTATGAGAGGATGTAATCAAGCTAGAACCATGAATCTTGAAGAGAATGGAGCAAGATTTCAGAGAAACTCTTCTTCGGTCTTCAAATGTTGAGAATGACGATGAGAAACACCACCATGAATTGTTGAGATACTCCGGGATAAAAATTAGAAAGGTTGAGCCAACGATCAAAAGAATTTGAAAGATCTTGGAGAAAGACATTTGACTCATGATAATTCATTCTTACGTCAAACTTTGAAATGAAATTGAGAATAACTCCGGGAAAGTTAGAAGAGTCAGGTAAGATCCTAGGAAAAGACCTATGGGTTAGGGCCCACTCAAAAGATACACCGTTGAATGATTAAAAGAAAGATTGCGCCGGTTGAATTAAATGGCTCAAAAGAGATAACAACCTCGAGATAGCTTGAACGGATTGGGAATGGAAATGCGAATCTTTTGAGATATCTTCAGCACTCCAGATAACATGCATAGCAAGGGGTGGATGATTAAGAGATGCACCGACATGAGAAAGCATTTGAAACGAGGAAAAGAATACGATCAACACTGAAAGCTTGACTTGAGTCCACTGGAGAAGAAAAGAACAAAGAATAATAGACTTGAAGCTTCCTTAGCATCTTCATGAGAATCACCAGGTAAGAACATGGAGGAAAAGAATGAAGAGACTTCACATCAATAAACAGGATACTTGATTAAGAAATCTGAGTCCTTGAAGAAAAGGGTGGGAGGGCGGGAAAAAAAGACAACTTGGGGCATATGGAACAAACAATGTTGGGAAAACTGAGAGGTGATCTTGCGAATGTTGAAATGATTGGATCCACTTGAAGAGACGCACGTCGGCTGGAAGAGAATTAACATGGCAACCTCGATGATCAAGAAGGATTAGTATTCGCATAGAAATATGATAACACCGTTTAGGGAAGGTATGGAATCAACACTTGGTATTGAAGCAACTCGAATACCACAAAACAAAACAAAATAAAGGATTTGGTTTGCAGAATAAGCCGGAAACAAATATATGATAGATATTTCGCCCAAAGTGTTCGTGATGAGGCCCCATGGGCACGACGTACAGTGGATGTCACGAATGACAAACAAGGCGTCCCTGAATCGGCATAGCCAAGGATTCTTTAAGACGCCTCGCGACCACTGTAAATCGACCGTGAAAAGCGAACCACTACACGTTGGGCCCCAATCTCAAATCATACATCCGTCGAAAAGATATTCTAGGAGCTACTTGAATTCCCACCTATAAACTCCCGAAACTTTCTAGTTATGCAATCTGGTGTTGGGGATACAGGGGAAGCAATAGCTCTCACCCAAACTAACAATCCCTAGATCCAGTTATATCCATCTGTCAACACATAACCAAGAAAACTCCGGAAATCATGTACCTCAACCTTCGAAAAGCATCCGTTATACGAGTTATGGAAATACTCCCGAGCTCCCGCCCCAGTACTGGGTGGCGTCGAGGTGATCTCACCAACAACTGCATAAAAGAGATTTTCGATGTCGGCGAAACTCAGGTATTCCAGAACTGCAACGATAAAATTGTGACGACAACACCTCGGAGCTCAACTCCCCGGGACACTGCCGCAACCCCTAAATGTCAGGAGGCACCAAGAACAATGTTCTCGTCACAAAACCATCGAAACGATTCCAAGATACCCGCGTGATCCTAAAAAAATTAGTGAAATTTGAGGAGAGGAAAGTCAAAACTTCTACGTCAGGCGACCTCACCAGAGCGATGAAGGGACTGAGGAGTAAAATGAATCCTACTCTCCGATATATATAATCCTCAGACTCAAAACATTTTTTTCTAGACTCAACAACGTCAGCGATTAGATCAAGCAGGGGGCTCCTAAGTCGGGGATGGCTCTGATTACCAACTTGTAACACCCACGATGCGGCTATATCTCTTACGTGTCGAGGCACAACTTAGAGGCATAACCGCATTGTAGGTTTTGTCACAAGAAGGGTCATCTTCACATAATCCCATGTAATGAACAAGAATGGGATAAACAGAGTTGGCTTACAATCGCCACTTCACACAATACATAAATAAATTCATACATCATACAAAATACACACATAGACCGACTACGGTCAACTCCAAATTAAAAGAAGATAACACCAAATGCTAGATCCCGATCGTCCCAACTGGGCTCCGCTACTGATCATCAGAAATCGAAACGTAGTAACGACCAAGTTCCTCATCAAACTCCCACTTGAGTTCGGTTGCGTCACCTGCGCTGGTATCATCGGCACCTGCAACTGTTTTGGTAGAATCTGTGAGTCACGAGGACTCAGCAATCTCACACCCGCGAGATCAAGACTATTTAAGCTTATGGGTAGGAAAGGGTAATGAGGTGGAGCTGCAGCAAGCACTAAGCAAATATGGTGGCTATCATACGCAAATAAGAGCGAGAAGAGAAGCAATGCAACGGTCGTGAAGCTAGAAGAGATCAAGAAGTGATCCTGAAACTACTTACGTTCATTCATAACCAAAACCGTGTTCACTTCCCAGACTCCGCCGAAAAGAGACCATCACGGTTACACACGCGGTTGATGTATTTTAATTAAGTCAAGTGTCAAGTTCTCTACAACCGGATATTAACAAATTCCTATCTGCCACATAACCGCGGGCACGGCTTTCGAAAGTTTATACCCTGCAGGGGTGTCCCAACTTAGCCCATCACAAGCTCTCACGATCAACAAAGGATATTCCTTCTCCCGGGAAGACCCGACTAGTCTCGGAATCCCCGTTACAAGACATTTCGACAACGGTAAAACAAGACCAGCAAAGCCGCGCGAATGTGCTGACAAATCCCGATAGGAGCTGCACATATCTCGCTCTCAGGGCACACCGGATAAGTCAAGCTACGAGTAAAACCAGGCCTCGAGTTTCCCCGAGGTGGCCCCGCAGGCTGCTCGGTTCGTACCAACACTCAGAGGAGCGCTGGCCCGGGGGGGCTAAAATAAAGATGACCCTCAAGCTCCGAAAACCCAAGGAAAAAAGGCTTAGGTTGTTAGGAAAATGTAAAACCAATGTTGGGCCTTGTTGGAAGAGTTTTATCCAAGGCGAACTGTCAAGGGGTTCCCATAACACCCAACCGCGTTAGGGACGCAAAATCGGGAACATAATACCGATATGACGGAAACTACGGCGGCAAGAGTGGAACAAAACAGCAGGCATAAGGCCAAGCCTTCCACCCTTTACCAAGTATATAGGTGCATTAATTAAAATAAGAGATATTGGGACATCCCAACATATCCATATTCCAACATGGAACAAACTTCAGCTTCACCTGCAACTAGCAACGCTATAAGAAGGGCTGAGCAAAAGCAGTAACTTAGCCAAACAACGGTTTGCTAAGAAAGGATGGTTAGAGGCTTGACATGGCAATATGGGAGGCATGATATAGCAAGTGGTAGGTAGCGCGGCATAGCAATAGAGCGAACAACTAGCAAGCAAAGATAGAAGTGATGTCGAGGGTATGGTCATCTTGCCTGAGATCCTGCAAGGAAGAAGAACGAGTCCATGAAGAAGACAAACAGACGTAGTCGAACGAATCCTCACAACTCCGGAACGAAACCGAAGCTAACGAGAGAAGCAACCCGGAAAGAAACAAACAACATAGTAAACAACCACCACATACACATGGCATGATGCACAAACAAGTATGATGCATGTCCGGTTTAAATATGCATGGCATAGCAAAATGCACAAACAATACTACAAATTAAGTGGAGCTCAATATGCAACTTGTTGCATATTGATGAAACACCACATTCAATAATTTAGTTCGCTCTCATTTATGGTACTCATCAATATTAAATGTTGTTAAACATGGAAAGAGGGTGAAGCATAAATAAACTAACTATTTAGGCAAGTTTAAATGAGGCCAGAACCACAAACAACAATTCCGGAAAATCCCCATATGCATATTTTGAATTTGCTACTGTTCTGCCCTAAACACAATTTTAATGTTGTTAAACAGCTAAATAAAGTGCACCAGGTTAAACTAGGCATTTTTCTACCCCATTTACATATAAAGTTTATTAAATTTGGAGCTACGGCTATTTAGGTATGAAATAAATCATTTAGCATGGCATTTATGCAAAATAAATGTAAACAACAACTTAAACATTTTAAACATGGATGAGAGCAGCATATTGTGAAACTAGACAGAATTCTAAACATTTTACATATATACTTTGTTTAATTCTGATGCATGGTTTGTGATCTATTATATGCATGAACAACAAGGGAAAATCTGTAAATACAGCGTTCTCTGGATAATTAGGAAATTCGCTGATAGGAAAAAAAAACAGAAGCAGGCGGAATCTGGTGGGCACTGGGGCGCTCACCATGGGCTGAGGCCCGGTGGGTGGAGGAGGAAGCAGCAGGCCGACTGCTGGCGAGGCCGAGCGAGGCCGCTGGGCAAGGGCGCGGTCAACGCGAGCGCTGCTCGTGCGCTCATTCTCCTGTTCGATGCAGGGAGCTGCGGCTGGCGCCTGGAGCAGAGCTCCGACGAGCGGGCGAGGGGCGGCGAGGCGAGGGACTTGGGCATGGAGCGGCGACGGCAGGGTTGGTGCAGGAGCTCCGGTGGCTTGATCCCGTCGGAGCATCGGCGACCTGCGGAGAGGCGGCCACGGCGGGGAAATTTTAGACAAGATACAGAGAGGGAGGAAAAGAGATAGAAGGAGAGGAGAAGGCGCGAGGCACAGGCCTGCTGGTCCGGCGGCTCTGCTCGTAGAGGTGGCCGATGGAGGAGCTTGGACGGCGTCGAGGCGGTTCCCATTGGTTCGGTCGGCCTGCGGTGGGGCGGACGAGGCGCGCGGGAGGAGGAGGAGGTGCTCGGGCGGCTTGGCGGTGCGAGGAGACGAGGTCGAGCGCTCCTGCTCAGGATCTCGGGCGGGTGCACCGCGAGCACGCGGGGATGGTGGCGGCGCCGTTGCCCTGTTCAAAGAGAGACATAGGAGACCAAGGTGAGGTTTGGGGGAGAAGAAATGGAACGGGGAAGGAAGAAAAGGCAGAGGCGAGGTTCCTCCGGCGACGGGGAGCTGCTGCTCCGGCTGCTGGGAGGTGAGGAGGCCCGCAGGAGGTGCTCGGCAGGGGCTCCTGCTCGTGGCCGGAAAACACGGGAGGAGGTCGGAGGCCGCGGGTTTAAGGGAGGAGGATCGGAGATGGATGGTGGTTGGCTCGGCGCTGAAACCAAGGGAGAGAGTGGCGGCGGGGTGGGGATTTGGTGGAGATTGGACAGGCTAGGGCTAGGGTTGGACGGTTTAAATAGCAAGAGGGTTTTGGTTAGGGGTAATCGGACCCTTTGATTTACATCGGGTGGTCGAGATAAAAAGGTTAAGAGAGATCAAATAATAAACCGAAGATATTAGAGGGATATTTGGAGATGATCCGAATCCAACGGTCACGTCCGCCCGGATCGAGTTCGGGGAAGTTTCGGACACGGTCGAGGGGTCGATGCGCTGTGCAAAGAGGGGTTAGGTGAACGAGGTCAAGTGTGTGGTTGGACTGAGAACGGACAACGATAACAATGGAGAGACGTGGCAACTACGAACGGTTACGAGTTTTTATGAAAACATGCGGATGCAATGCATATGATGTCATGATTAAAGCAACAAACAAAAATAAAACACACGGCGAAAACAAAATAGCTGGAAGACTTCTGGGGCGTCGGTCTTGGGGCGTCACACGTCCCCGGCAAGGGCATCCACCGCCGAGCCCATGCCTATGGAGGAGGAGGAGGAGATGAACTTGGGTGCCGGTGGTTCCACCCCGGCAACGAACGTTGGCGGGGAGGGTGCCACTTCTTCCCAGCCCAGTGCTGGTAAGTTTTCTTGCTTCCCATCCCTGTTCTTTCTTCTTCTTCTTTTGAACTTTTTTGAACTTTGATTTGGCTCTGCCTCATCCTCCTTCTTGGCATCTAGGCGCTTCCTAGGCGGACCAGGAGAACATTGATACCATCATCGAGGAGGTCGCCAGGGACGCCGAGGCCGAAGCGGACAAGATTGCCGCCGAGGAGGCCACCAAGACTGTTGCTGAAGAGGCCGCCAAGGGGCCTGCCAGGGAGGCCGGCAGGGCCGCTGCCGAGGGGGGCGGCAAGGCCGCTGCGAGGAGGCCAGCACGGGGCCTGCCGGGGAGGGGGTGATTGACAACCAACCTTCCTCTGTCGCCGCCTCTGGCTCGGGTAAGTACCTGAAGGTGAGCGACGACCTGTTCGTCCACCTCCCAGGGACGGCAAGCACCAGGGCGCCCACCGAGGGGGAGGTGTTCAATGACGAGGTGCTCGCCGCTGCCGGGCTTGAGGTTGTTGACGAACCGAGCAGCGGTGGTGGCGGTTCCCAAGAGGAGCAGCTTCTTCGGGGCATGAGCGCCAACTTCCAGAAGCTCCAGGAGCTTCACCGTGCCCGTCTGGACAAGGCAAAGTCCAGGATGGCGGCGGTGGACAAGGCGGAGGCGGATCTCGCAGGGCACATTGCCGAGACGCAGGCCTCGTTCTCCCAGGCCCACATGGAACTAAAGGTTTCCCAGGATTTGTTGGCTGAGCGCAAACAGGAGCTTATCCTGCTAAAGGCCGATGTCGAGAAAACCCAGGAGGTGGCGAAGGAACAGGCCGCAAAGGACGAGGCCGCTCGGCACCAGCACCAGGCCGAGCTGAACTCCCAGGAGGAGGACCTTGCCGCCCGTGAGGCGCCGCTCGCCGCCACCCTTCGCGGGAAGGATGAGGAGCTCAAGAAGCTTGCCGCGCAGCGGACCCAGGTGCTGGAGCAGAGGCACAATGAGGCACTCAATGCTCAGGCCCAGGTCGATGCCAGCAAGGTGAGGGAGCTGGATGTGCAGCGGGATGGGCTGAAGGAACAGGTCCTGGGGCTGGCGAAGGAGAATGACATGCTCAACGGCGCCTTGGTGGAGGCGCAGGCGGCAGTCCTCGGCAAGGCCGAGAAACTCTCCAAGGCCAACGACTCCGTCAAAGACCAGAAGCTGAAGCTGGAGGGTCTTGAGGGGACGCTTTCGGAGGTCAGGGCCCGGGAAGAGACCCTGCCCAAGGCCCTGGAGGACGAGAGGCAGCTGCGAAGGAATGACGCCGCCAACCACGAGGATTACATGAAGGGCAAAAACCTCTAGATCAGCCGCCTCGCTGACGTCGCCGGCAGCATCACCATGAAGCTGGCGGCCATGGGGATGCCAAACGTGAGGTATGCCCCGGAGCCAAACGTGAGTCCCAACGCCAAACTAACCCTGTTCTTCGAGGGCGTTCTTGGAGCCCTGGAGCAGTTCCGCTCTAACAGAGTGACCTCTCTGGCCAACGAGGCCCGGAAGCTTTGCCGAGGTTCCCTGACCAAGGTCCTCACCAAGGTGGCGTATTGGAATCCCAACCTCGACTTCGACGCTGTGCTGGAGAACTTGCGAGAGGATGCGGACCTCGCGACGCTCGTGGAGCGTATCGAGCCCATCATCAGCTGTGTCGACAGAGTTCGGAGGATAGAGGGCCAGCACCGGGACTAGGCACCCCGTTTCTCTTCGCCGCTGCAGGTTCATGACCAAGACAATTTTTATCTTTAGTTAGAACCGCAGCAACAATTGATGTAATATAACTCTGCAATACTTTGAAACGATGCATGTTATTTCCCTGTTCGATTTCTCTTTGTATGTCCACCCTACGTTTAATTAGATAGGCTTGCCGGCGCGTAAACCCAAGCTGCGGTGCCTTGAGGACGGATCCTCAACAGCCTGTCGGGTGTGCTTGTTGCCAGGCAAACCACCTTACCGCTCTCAGCGCGGACGCTTGGACTGTTGAGCGGACTCAAAACAGGGCAAGAGCGTTGCCAATAGCGGAAATGCCACTCTGCCGATCTCGACGCGGCCGTTCGAACTATTGAGAGGACTCGAAACAGAACAAAGGCGTTGCCAATAGCGGAAGGTCCCCATTGCATATAGGTTTCCCATACAAAGAGCAAGATCTCCGAGGAGAATAACCTTATACATAAAGAAATTACTCAAAGTTTCGCATGACTTAGTTTCTCTGTCGCCATACGGGTGGTTGCTGTGTTTGTAGATGATATCGCTCGCTTGGTCATCTTCTTCGTTGGAACCCATGGTGACGAAGAACCGCCAAACTAGCTGCTAGGCCAGATTTTCACAACTGTGCGCCCCTACCTAGCGCGCCAAATATGTCGGGGGAAAATGACACCTATGGGATCACTGGAATCCCTTCTACGGTTGGCGGGCATGGGGTTGTCCAAAGAGCGGGTCCAGAATCCAGCACAAAGATCGTTTACCCAGGTTCGGGCCGCGAGGATGCGTAATACCCTAGTCCTGCCTTGGTGTATATTTGAGTGTTCTTGAGCTTTTGAACTAGCTATGGTTCGTGCGTCATCCAAAACATCCGAATCCTCTCTCAGTACGCCGCGGGCCTCCTTTTATAGACAAAGGGGCTGCCACAGTGGCACACAGGAGGTGGAAAGCTATACAGTGTACAAGCTTATCGCTTGTCATTACAGGACAAAAGTCCATTAAATGCGCTACTTAGGTGTCCTCTAGCTCTATCGGGGGAGGTAACAAGGCCTGTCCCGTCCGTCGCCGCTCCGCCTTGCTCCGACACGTGTCCAGGCCAACGAGGCATGCAGCGCCATGTAAGCTGGCAGGCTGCTGAGTTGGCGTGGTGGTAGGGTCTTCATGAAGATCTGCATGCCACCACGCAGGTGCTTGCTGAATTGGCCTAGAGGCCACTCGCCGCCACGCAGGTGCTCGCCTAGTTGTTGGGCTGGCCGTTGCATGGGAACGATGGTGGAATCTTGGCAGATGTGGGCCTGGCTGCGGCCCCACGGATGTCTTCGGCAAGAGTCTTGTCGGGGCCTCGGCAAGGGTCTTGCCGTGGCGTTGTGGTCGTCCCCGGCAAGGGGCTTGCCGGGGGTCTCATGGGTATCCTCGGCAAGGATCTTGCCGAGGATCGTTGTCTTCTGATTCTCATCTGATTTTGTATGTTTCTGGTCTTCACAAAGATCTGCATGCCACCATGGAGGTGCCTCCCGAGCTTTGGTTCCAATGTGGTTGATGGTGTTGGAACTCTTGGGCTCAAGGGTGGCGGCTCCGCTGGTGTTGGGCAAGTTGCCCCCGGTAAGGCTCTTGCTGGGGCTATGGAGGCCGCCCCGGCAAGGGCCTTTCCGGGGGAGTCCACCTCGCCCTTCTGCTCTTTGTGTTCTCCTCTTGGCGTTGATCTAGTTGCCTTGTGCCCTTGCTTCCTCTGCCCCGCCAAGCGTGGTCAGGGGCGTGGGGCTACGACTGCCCGCGCACAAGTAAAGGGGTGCAAAAAGGGACCCCTACTTTTGTACACCGACAAAATGACATAGCCACTCTATTTGCTCATGATGAGAAAATTCGCTACTATTATATTCTCAAATTATTTTCATTCTCATTAAAGGGTGATGCTAAGGCTTGGTATAATACTCTTGCTCCTGGTTGTGTGCGTAGTCCCCAGGATATGATTTATTACTTCTCTGAAAAATATTTTCCTGCTCATAAGAAACAAGTTGCCTTACAGGAAATATTTAACTTTGTGCAAATTGAAGAAGAGAATCTCCCACAAGCTTGGGGGAGGCTTCTCCAATTGCTGAATGCTTTGCCTGATCATCCTATTAAGAAAAATGAAATAGTTGATATCCTCTATAATGGACTAATCGATGCTTCTAGGGACTTCCTAGATAGTTGTGCTGTTTGTGTTTTCAAGGAACGAACTGTTGAACAAGCTGAAGAATTATTAAAAACATATTGAAAAACTATGATGATTGGAATCTTCCGGAACCACCGCCTAAACCTGCTCCAAAGAAGAGGGGTATCTTATATCTCAGTCTTGAAGATATGCAAGAGGCAAAGAAATGTATGAAGGAAAAAGGTATTAAAGCTGAGGATGTCAAAAAATTACCTCTTATTGCAGAAATACATGGGCTTGATACACCACAACCAAAGGTGGTAGAGGTAAACTCTCTAATGAAATTCAATGATAATGACAATCCTTATAATATGGATCCTAGTCAATGCCTTTATGAGTTTGATAACTACATTAGAAAACAAGATCACTTCAATGCAAATGTTATGAAACAATTGGAAGACAATTCGAATATGATTGCTCGCTTGAGTGACTTGTTATTTAGAATCTCAAATGATGTTAGAGGTGTAGGGAAAACATGCCTCTATGGTTTGAACTCAACTAGAACAAGTTGCTAAATCTCAAAGAGAATTTCTTGATGAAATGAAGAATAATATCAATGATCATGTTGTTAGGGTAATGACTAGAGGAGGTAAAATGACTCGGGAACCACTTTATCCTGAGGGACACCCAAAAAGGTTTGAACAAGACTCCCAAAGAATTAATACTGATGCACTTAGTCCTACAAAAAATAAGAGGAAAAAGAACATTGATAGGACTTTGCATACCTCTAGTGAACCTAAGATAGAAAAACCTCACTACTAGGAAAATGCCTATACACAGGAGCTTAGTAGTAGCGCTGGAAAATATACACCGCTGCTGCTAGTTAGCAGTAGCGCTGTTCCAGGGAGGCACTACTAGTAACTCTATAGCTGTAGCGCTAGAAAAAAAGAACGCTACTACTATGTGGGACTAGATGAGGCCACCGACGGTCGCTATGTGGGACCAGACGAGGCTACTAAGAATTTAGCAGTAGTGTCGGATGTGGGGTTCCGGCAAAAACCCTTAAGGTTCGAACTCTGGGGTGCGCGCGCAGTTCTTTCCCCCTATCGATCTACGCCCTAGCTCACTAAGATCTCGCAGACGAACTCGACGGACTCGCAACACAGGAAGACACGAGATTTATACTGGTTCGGGCCACCGTTGTGGTGTAATACCCTACTCTAGTGTGTGGTGGTGGATTGCATCTTGGGCTGATGAAGAACAGTACAAAGGGAAGAACAGCCTCCAGAGGTTGTGGTGTTCTTGTGCTCTGCCGACTTGTGCGGGTGAGATGGCTCTCAATCGGATCAACCTGCCTCTACTGTGGTGGCTAGCTCTACTTATATAGGCCATGGTCCTCTCCTCAAATATTGAGCGGGAAGGGAGCCAACAACGGCGGGCAAATTTGAAAGGTGGCAGCTAGTACATGCTATCCTGACAAAAGCGGTCTTTGCCTGCAAAAGGCTCTGGTGGTGACGCCGTGTTGGGCTCCATGGTGGCCTCCGTCTTGCCGTCCCGCTTGTCTTGGTCTTGTTGCACTGATATGGAAACCTTTGCCTGATGCCTCGGTACTCCGCGCCTCCACCTACCTCCTTAGCACCAAAGAGGAAACAAGGACGCTGCGCGTGCTGGCGCCCGCCTGGTGTCGATCGTCATGGCTCACGTCACGAGAGCCACGTGAGGTTTGCCCCGCCTTGATATCTCCGCTCCTCGCGAGGCAGCCTGGTGAGGCCGCTCCTGAGGAGGTCTTGCACCGTCCGCCTCGTGAGGCTTGGCCCTTCGCGAAGGTCTTGAATGCTTTGTTGATGAAGATGGGCTGTACAGGCCCGCTAGCATAGCCACGCCGTGGGCCGCAGGCAGGCAAGTCTGGGGACCCCCATTCCTAGAACGCCGATAGTAGCCCCCGGGCCCAAGGTACGCTCGGCCTTGGCTTCGCGGCGAAGCCAAGGGTCAAGTACAGAGCGCCGCGGGCCCCGAAAGCCCGCGGCCTCGGTCGACGCATGGCGGTTGATTGGGCATGGGCATCTCCACTTCCACACGTTGCCTCGGCAACTGCCCGTCCTGACAAAAGGCTGGCGTAGACAGTGTTTGCCTTCATTGTTTCTTCCTCGCCTTGCTCCAGACCCCCTTTCTCGCTCCTTGCCACCGGTACCTCCAGATCTGCTCCAATCTTGCTCCGCATCTGCGACCCACGGCTTCATGCAAGACCAAGAACTCCTCGGCTCCGGCTCGGTATGAGCCAGCTCTTGAAGTGCCCACCGTCACGGAATAGAGCCTCGCCTCCGTGCGCCTGCTGACGGCGGGGGAGAGCAATGAAGGGGGTAAGACTGAGCTCCGGCTTGCCTCCGACGTGCCGGAGTCTGAGGGAAGCAGCTTCTTCCCCTTCTTCTCGACCAGCATCGTCGTCGGGTTGGTTCCCCCCTTCTCCGATTTCTTTTTTGAGGTCCTTGACCACTACGGGTTGCAGGCGTTGCACCTCCACCCCAACTCTATCCTCCTCCTGTCCATCTTCGCCTACTACTGTGAGGCGTACCTGGGCGTGATGCCATCCGTGGCGCTTCTACGCCACTTATTCTTCCTTCGTGTCAGCGAGGGACACATCTCCGGGTGCGCCAATTTTATCGCATCTGGCAAGGCCAACTCAATCTCGAGCACCGGGAAGAGGGCCGACAATATCCGAGCCAAATGGGTCATGATGGACGCCAAGCCCGCCCATCCGCGTTTCGCCTTGCCAACGGAGGTGCCCCAGTTTAACAAAGGGTGGCCCTGCGAGAAGCTCACTGATGAGCGGGCGTCGTCTGTGCTGGGGCAGATGCAGACCGACCTGAAGCCAGGCAACACGAAGGCGGCGAAGTTCACAGGGGCCATGCTCCTGAGGGAATTCTTGATGCTGCGCGTCGCCCCGCTCCAGGCGCGGTCGCGCCCCTTGTGGAAGCTCAGAGATGGAGAAGACGAGATCCGCCTGAGGCAGGGGGCCCTGCCTGGCGATGAACTGGCTGCTGTCCTGCGCCTCCTGGTTGGGGACAACCAGGAGTACCCGCCGAGCGCCTTCACTCCTTTGTTCCTCTGCAAGGATTGGGAGCCGCTTGTGCTTTCCAGGCCGACCTTCGACGCACGCGGGCTGGTGCCGCCTACGCTCTCCGGAGCCCCAGCAGTACCGAAGCTGGTGGAGGTATCCTCCGACGAGTCCGGCGGGGGGAAGGAAGAGGAGGGGGACTCGGAGTCGACCCTCGAAGAGATGGGGGAGAACTCCCCCTTGAGCAAAGCTGAAATCCTCCGCGCCCTTCCTGACGACGCCGAAGTTGAGGTCCGCCAAGAGGAGGGAGAACCGCCTGTCGTCCCAACGAGGAGTAGGTCGTCACTGATCCCTCGGGATGCTGCCCCCGCCTTGGCACCGCCTGGGGCTGTCTCCAGCTCTCCTGCTGTGCCGCCTTCTGCCGCCGGGGCCCGCACGCCCACTTCCCAGACTCCGAGGCTTCCAGGCTTTAAGCTCCCCAAGCGGAAATATGTCGTGATGGATCAATAAGTGTTCGATCTCCATCTTGTTTTTGCTCATGTCGCTGCTTCCTGACTTTCGTCTTTGGCTGTTCAGGCCGCTGCCTGCGGTGAAGAAGAGGAAAGAGGGTACGGTGGCCGCGCCCCCTTCTACTGAGAAAGGAGGCGTCAGCACCCACACCTCCCCATCCCGGTCATCTTCGCGAAGGCCAAGAGGAACATCGCCGGGAGGAGTCAGCCCCCATGGCCCCGCTGGGTCCGGAAGTGCCAGCGTCTGGCCCGGTTGAAGAGGTCCCAGCTGCTCCGGAGCCCGCAGTCTCCCAGTCCTTGGTGACGGCGTCGTCTCCTCCCACTACTGCACCTCCACTCCTAGGTTCTTCTGCTCCTGCTGCTGTTTTGGAGCGCGCTCTTTTGGAGATGACCCAGTTGCAGGCACATCTCCTAAGCATGGACCCGCGCCTGGTGGCCGAGCGCCTGGAGCTGGCCTCTGGCTGGCTTCACTCCGACTTGGCGGTCCGCGTGACGCTGAGCCAGGCCGCGGCGTCTTCTGAGAAGGAGAAGCAGAGTGCCGCCAACGCTGCAGCCGATCATGAGGCGGTGCTGAAAGACGCCAAGGCTGCCCGGAACCGCTGCCAAGAGCTGGAGGACGAGTTGAAGGACCTGCGCGACAAGCATGGCAAAGAAGCGTGCAGCCGCCTGGTGAAGGAGGAGGAGATGAAGGCCCGGGAGGACGCCGTCAAGAACCGTGATGCTGAGTTGGAGGAATTGGGGAAGACGCAGGTCGCCAAGCGCAGCCGGCTGGAGGAGCTGGAGCGGAAGGTGAAGGCAAGGGAAGCCAATCTTGACGCCAAGGCGCGAGTCTTGGCTGAAGACCGCGTGGCCTTTGCCGATCTCGAGGAGAGGTCTCGCAACGCATTGAAGACGCTCTACGAGCACGGCTTGGAGAGGCCGCTGTCCACTGACGAGGACAGCCCTGCCCTGCTGCTTCCTCCCTTGGTGAAGGCGCTTGAGGAGGTTGTGGATGGTATCGGTCCCATGGCAGAGGCAGAAGCTCGCATCCTGTGTTCAGCTGCATTGACTCGTGTCTTCAGCCACCTACACCTTTGCGACCCCAACGCTTGTCTTGACGAGCTGCTAGAGCCTGTGGCTGAAGATCACTGCGATGCCGCTGCCACAGCCGTGCAAGGTCAGGTGTAGGCCTTGGTGAAGAGGTTCCGCGGCTTTGCCTCCACACCGTTGTCCGGCGATGTCGCCGATCCTGCGGCTGGTGGTGCAGGTGAAGACGTCGCTACCCGGGGAGGAGCACCTTCAGCAAGTGATGGCGGTGTCCTGGGGTGACCTGCAGCTGATCTCCAGTTTCGTTCCTGTAACATGCATCAGGCCTCGTGGAGGCGTTAAACTTTCGTTTGATATTGCGAGCACAATATGTTTTGTAATATTTGCTTCGAGATTTTGCGATTTTCTTCCTATCCGCTTTGTGTTTTGCGTCGGCAGAGCCCGGCCCCGCGCATACCTCGACCGCCGTTGGGCCGACCGGAGACCAGGACGGACCAAGGAGTGAGGGGCTACGTGACCAGTTAGGCTCCTGAGTCGCGATGCTCAGGAGTCCTCCTTGACACACAAACAGCTTATAGGGAGAGTACGCGAGGATAGAATAATGTTCTACATCGGCAGAGCCCGGCCCCGCGCATACCTCAACTGCCATTGGGTCGACCGGAGACCAGGACGGACCAAGGAGTGAGGGGCTACGTGACCAGTTGGGCTCCTGAGTCGCGATGCTCAGGAGTCCCCCTTGATGTGCAAACAATTTCCATACCTGCCCTTGTCAAGGCCTCGGGAGGGGCGTGCGAGGACGACCAGGTCTGGGAGACCTGTTTGGGCGGCGTGCGCTCGGGTGTGACCCGAGTGCAGCCCCAAGGCCCGGGAGGCATGGTTGGGTGGCGTACTCTTGGGCGTGACCCAAGCGCAGCCCCCGTGTCCAGCCCCCTCGCGCGGCTCTCCCGAGGGGAGGCATTGCGGTGAGGCCGGACGCTGAGCTCTGGGGCTCCCTGAGGTTGGTACGACCGTGAGCCGCCCTCAGTTGTTTATCACTAGCGCGGAGCATAGTGCTTCCGCTTGTGCACGGGCATAGCCGTTCCTCGGTTGTGTCGACGGCCAGCGCGGAGCATGGTGCTTCCACTTGTGCGTGGGAGGGGGGCCCCTCCGGGAGGAGCCCCTGGGGCGTGTACAGCCCCGCCCTGACACGTGGCTTGCACAGCAGGGCTGCGAGGTGTATCTGGGCACTCGTGAGCCAGCGTGGGACTCACAAGGCCCTACCTCAAGGCGGGTTGCGCTTGGTCTTGAGTCTTTGATGGCTGTGTGTTCTTGCGAGATGGTTAGGTGCAAGCGCTCTATGTCCTCAGGTCCCGGCCCTCGAGCAAGCTCAGCCGCCGCTGGTATGCCAGGTCGCGATGCCGTGGTCAAGGCTAGTGGGTGAGGGCTGGAGAGCCAGTAAGAGCTCCTGAGTCGCGATGCTCAGGAGCCCCCCTTTTAAAGCGCAAGCGGATTGCATCATAGAGGGGTGGACCCGTGGCGGGTGGCAACTGATCAGGCGGTAATCATAGGCAGATTAAGCATGGAAGACAAATCAACTTGGGTAAATGAAGAAAGATACATGCCACTGGGTCAGGCCCGAGTGGCTTGGGGATGATGCAGCCCAAGGGACGCCCCCAGCAAGGTAAGCTAAAGACATAAGTAAAAGGGATACATGCCACAGGGACGGACCCACGCGGCCTGGGAATAATGCAGCCCGAGGGGCGCTCCCAGCTAAACGAACTTGGAAAATGTCACCTGGTTCTGTTGACGAAGGAGGGTTGGGGCAGCTGAAGGTACGCGGCGAAGGAATGGCTCCTCACGAGCCACCGGGGCCCTGAGCCTCGGGAGGCACTAGGGGCTCGGGTGGTTCCTTGAAGACCGTCTCCATCTCTTCCAGGACGGCGTGGTACCTGGCCTCCTGAGCCGCTAGGACACGCCGCATGTTGCGCTGATAGGCTGACGCCACGCTCGGCAAGCCGAAGGGCATGCGAACGTAGCTGTGTGGTGGACCCTCGCAATGGCCCACACGCGAAGGCCAGAAAAGCTCTTGTGATGCGGCCCTGTTGAGCCCTGGGACGTTGATACAGACGCGCAGCCCGGCATCCTCGCCTGGATGGGGAGCTGCGCCTAGTGAGCGGCGGTGGCCGCGCATGGCCCTTGCGTCTTGCAGTTCCTGAGTGGTGATGAACTCCTGAGTGGTGGGCACTCCTTGCCCTGTGTTCTCCTGAGGGAAAAGTGCTGTGAAGCACGCCTCCAAGTGGTGCCCAAGCACCTCCCTGGGGAGGTTGGCAAGGTCTGAGGCCCTCCAGAAGAGAGCCCCGGAGCCCTGCCTGAGGAGGGCGCTAGGCGCGCCTTCCTATGCGATGGAGGGAGGTGCCCCTGGAGCGGGCGCTGATCCTGACGAGGCTCCAGCTGCGTCGCCACCCTCCTGAGATCCTGCACGGCGCAACTGCTTCTTCTTCTTAGGGAGGGCCTCAGGAGGGCCCTCACCTTTGCCGTCGGGGTCGTCGATTGCTGCAGCTTGGAAGGCGCGCTCGAGGGAGCACACCGCATCTCTCTCTTCACATGGGACCGTGATGATTCCGCCGCTTCCCGGCATCTTGAGGACGTTGTAGCCGTGGTGGGTGACCACCATGAACTTGGCCAGGGCCGGATACCCGAGGATGGCATTGTACGGCAGGTGGATGTGCGCGACGTCGAAGTCGATGAGCTCGGTGCGGTAGTTCTTGCGCTCCCCGAAGGTGACAGGCAGGCGGACCTGCCCTATCGGTGTGTTGGAACTGTCAGTCACTCCTGAGAAAGGCTTGGTAGGCTGAAGTTGCTCATATGGGACCTAGAGGTTGTCGAACGTGTCAACGGATAGGACGTTGAGACCTGCGCCTCCGTCGATGAGGGTCTTGGTAACCTGCACATTGCTGATGACTGGTGAACAAAGCATCGGGAGGGCGCTAGTGGTGGCTGCGCACTTGAGCTGATCTGCCTAGTTGAAGGTGATGGCGCACTCGGACCACCTGAGCGGGCGCGTGGCCTAGAGCTTGGGGAGCACTGCGTTCACCTCACGAGCGAACTGTTTGAAGATGCGCTGAGAGTCTGGGGCCTGAGCGCCGCCCAAGATGCAGGCGATAGCACGCGGCTCTTGGAAGCCCCCAGCCCCCTCGTCCTGATGGTGATCGTCATTCCTTCTTGGTGGTGGCGGCAGCGGGGGAAGCCCGGCTTTGCCCTGAGGGTGATCCTCACGAGGCTGGTCCCTCCAGGCGCCCTCGTGAGGATGGTCCTGCCAGCGGTCCTCACGAGGCCTGTCGCGCCACTCCTAGCGGGGGCCACGGTCGTCCCAGCGTCCGCCTCCATGTCCTCCTCCACTTCCTCCTCCACGGCCGTAGCCCCGGTCGCTGCGCTCGGGGCATCGACCAAAACGCCCTTCGCGAATGGCTCTGAGCTCCTGACAGTCGCTGGTGTTGTGGGTGTTCAGGTTGTGGAAGGCGCAAAACGGTCGACTGCCCTTGGATAACTCGGGCTGGTCTCTGCCCAGCTTGGTGTCCGGCTCCGCTGTGAGCACAGCTGCTTCCTTATGCTTCACGTCCTTGGCCTTGGCCTTCTTCCCTTCTGCACCTGCAGCTGGCCGCTCGAGGAGGGAAAGGCGCCCCTCCTCAGCTCTTGCACACTTGGCTGCCAGGTTTAACAACTCCTGAGATGTGCACAGTTCCTCGTGGACAGCGAGCTCCTCCTTCATCTTGATGTCGCGGACGGCGTCAGAGAACGCAGAGATGATGGCCTCGTCCGTGACCTTGGGGATCTTGAGGCGAGTGTTGTTGAAGCGCTAGATGTACTTCTGGAGGGTCTCTCCTGGTTGTTGCTTGATGTGGCACAGGTCACCCGCGGCGGGCGGGCGGTCGCGGGTGCCCTGGAAGTTGGCGACGAAGCGGTCGCGCATCTCATCCCAGGAGGAGATCGAGCCGTGCTGCAGGTTCAGGAGCCAGCAGCGGGCACCATCCTTGAGAGCCATGGGGAACCAGTTCGCCATGACTTTCTCGTCGCCGTTGGCCGCTTCGATGCTCAGCTCGTAGAGCTGCAGGAACTCTGCGGGGTCGACGGTGCCGTCGTAGCGAGGAGGCAGGTCCGGCTTGAACATGCCTGGCCAGGCGACGCTACGCAGCTCAGGGGTGAAGGCGCGGCAGCCAGCCGTGGTTGTCGGGGCCCGTCTCGGAGGTGGAGCTCGGTCTTGGTGAGGCCCGCATGCCGCTACCACAGGTAGCGCGCGGTCTTGGCGAGGTTGCGCGGGGAGCGCAGGTGCAGCTTCTTACGGCCGAGGAATTTCTTGACAGCTTCTCTCTTCGCGCGCGGGCACCGGGCGTGGTGGATCACGCCGTAGGGCCGCGCGCCTTGGTGCCAAGGCACCGTCTTGGGGCAGAGGTGGTGGAGGCACCCCATGAGCCACGTCGCCCATGGCTGGCGGAGGGCGAGGCAGAGAGTGGGACAGCGTCGGGGAGCCCCCTGCGGCGCGGACGAGTTCGGCGACGCAGTCGAGTCAGTCCTCGTAGAGGTCGTCGACCGGGCGATAGCGCTGGAGCTTGTTCTCCATGAGGAGCGCGGCCTGCGCGTCCATGGGAGCGACGTGCGTGGGACGAGGAACCTGTTGGGAATCGTAGCATAATTTAAAATTTTTCTACGCTCACCAAGATGCATCTATGGAGTCTACTAGCAACGAGGGGAAAGGAGTGCATCTACATACCCTTGTAGATCGCGAGTGGAAGCGTTCCAATGAACGTGGATGACGGAGTCGTACTCGCCGTGATCCAAATCACCGATGACCGAGTGCCGAACGGACGGCACCTCCGCGTTCAACACACGTACGGTGCAGCGACGTCTCCTCCTTCTTGATCCAGCAAGGGGGAAGGAGAGGTTGATGGAGATCCAGCAGCACGATGGCGTGATGGTGGATGTAGCGGGTCTCGGCAGGGCTTTGCCAAGCTTCTGCGAGAGAGAGAGAGGTGTTGCAGGGGAGGAGGGAGGCGCCCAAGGCTGCGTGTTTCTGCCCTCCCTCCCCCCCTTTATATTGGCCCCCTGGGGGGGGCGCCGGCCCAGGGAGATGGGATTTCCAAGGGGGGGCGGCGGCCAAAAGGGGGGGAAGGGGTGCCTTGCCCCCCAAGGCAAGGGGTAAGCTCCCCCCCCTAGGGTTCCCAACCCTAGGCGCATGGGGGGAGGCCCAAGGGGGGCGCCCCAGCCCACTAAGGGCTGGTTCCCTTCCACTTTCAGCCCACGGGGCCCTCCGGGATAGGTGGCCCCACCCGGTGGACCCCCGGGACCCTTCCGGTGGTCCCGGTACAATACTGGTAACCCCCGAAACTTTCCTGGTGGCCGAAACTTGACTTCCTATATATAATTCTTCACCTCCGGACCATTCCGGAACCTCTCGTGACGTCCGGGATCTCATCCGGGACTCCGAACAACTTTCGGGTTTCCGCATACATATATCTCTACAACCCTAGCGTCACCGAACCTTAAGTGTGTAGACCATACGGGTTCGGGAGACATGCAGACATGACCGAGACGCCTCTCCGGTCAATAACCAACAGCGGGATCTAGATACCCATGTTGGCTCCCACATGTTCCACGATGATCTCATCGGATGAACCACGGTGTCGAGGATTCAATCAATCCGTATGCAATTCCCTTTGTCAATCGGTATGTTACTTGCCCGAGATTCGATCGTCGGTATCCCAATACCTTGTTCAATCTCGTCACCGGCAAGTCTCTTTACTCGTACCGCAATGCATGATCCCGTGACTAACGCCTTAGTCACATTGAGCTCATATTGATGACACATTACCGAGTGGGCCCAGAGATACCTCTCCGTCACACGGAGTGACAAATCCCAGTCTCGATCCGTGCGAACCCAACAGACACTTTCGGAGATACCCGTAGTGCACCTTTATAGTCACCCAGTTATGTTGTGACGTTTGGCACACCCAAAGCACTCCTACGGTATCCGGGAGTTGCACGATCTCATGGTCTAAGGAAAAGATACTTGACATTGTAAAAGCTCTAGCAAACGAAACTACACGATCTTTTATGCTATGCTTAGGATTGGGTCTTGTCCATCACATCATTCTCCTAATGATGTGATCCCGTTATCAATGACATCCATTGTCCATTGTCAGGAAACCATGACTATCTGTTGATCAACGAGCTAGTCAACTAGAGGCTTACTAGGGACACGTTGTGGTCTATGTACTCACACATGTATTACGATTTCCGGACAATACAATTATAGCATGAATAATAGACTATTATCATGAACAAAGAAATATAATAATAACCATTTATTATTGCCTCTAGGGCATATTTCCAATAGTCTCCCACTTGCACTAGAGTCAATAATCTAGTTACATTGTGATGAATCGAACACCCATTGCGTCCTGGTGTTGATCATGTTTTGCCCTAGGGAGAGGTTTAGTCAACGGATCTGCTACATTCAGGTCCGTATGTACTTTACAAATATCTATGTCTCCATTTTGAACACTTTCACGAATGGAGTTGAAGCGACGCTTGATATGCTTGGTCTTCCTGTGAAACCTGGGCTCCTTCGCAAGGGCAATGGCTCCAGTATTGTCACAAAAGAGAGTCATCGGGCCCGACGCATTGGGAATCACCCCTAGGTCGGTAATGAACTCCTTCATCCAGACTGCTTCCTGTGCTGCCTCCGAGGCTGCCATGTACTCCGCTTCACATGTAGATCCCGCCACGACGGTTTTCTTGCAACTGCACCAGCTTACTACTCCTCCATTCAAAATATACATGTATCCGGTCTGTGACTTCGAGTCATCCAGATCTGTGTCGAAGCTAGCGTCGACGTAACCCTTTACGACGAGCTCTTCGTCACCTCCATAAACGAGAAACATATCCTTAGTCCTCTTCAGGTACTTCAGGATATTCTTGACCGCTGTCCAGTGTTCCATGCCGGGATTACTTTGGTATCTTCCTACCAAACTTACGGCAAGGTTTACATCAGGTCTGGTACACAGCATGGCATACATAATAGACCCTATGGCCGAGGCATAGGGGATGACACTCATCTTTTCTATATCTTCTGCCGTGGTCGGGCATTGAGCCGTGCTCAATTGCACACCTTGCAATACAGGCAAGAACCCCTTCTTGGACTGATCCATATTGAACTTCTTCAATATCTTGTCAAGGTATGTACTCTGTGAAAGACCAATGAGGCGTCTTGATCTATCTCTATAGATCTTGATGCCTAATATATAAGCAGCTTCTCCAAGGTCCTTCATTGAAAAACACTTATTCAAATAGGCCTTTATACTTTCCAAGAATTCTATATCATTTCCCATCAATAATATGTCATCCACATATAATATGAGAAATGCTACAGAGCTCCCACTCACTTTCTTGTAAACACAGGCTTCTCCATAAGTCTGTGTAAACCCAAACGCTTTGATCATCTCATCAAAGCGAATGTTCCAACTCCGAGATGCTTGCACCAGCCCATAGATTGAGCGCTGGAGCTTGCATACTTTGTTAGCATTCTTAGGATCGACAAAACCTTCCGGCTGCATCATATACAACTCTTCCTTAAGGAAGCCGTTAAGGAATGCCGTTTTGACGTCCATCTGCCATATCTCATAATCATAGTATGCGGCAATTGCTAACATGATTCGGACGGACTTCAGCTTCGCTACGGGTGAGAAAGTCTCATCGTAGTCAACCCCTTGAACTTGTCGATAACCCTTAGCGACAAGTCGAGCTTTGTAGATGGTCACATTACCATCTGCGTCCGTCTTCTTCTTAAAGATCCATTTGTTTTCTATGGCTCGCCGCTCATCGGGCAAGTCAGTCAAAGTCCATACTTTGTTTTCATACATGGATTCTATCTCGGATTTCATGGCTTCTAGCCATTTGTCGGAATCCGGGCCCGCCATCGCTTCTTCATAGTTCGAAGGTTCACCGTTGTCTAACAACATGATTTCCAGGACAGGGTTGCCGTACCACTCTGGTGCGGAACGTGTCCTTGTGGACCTACGAAGTTCAGTAACTTGATCCGAAGCTTCATGATCATCATCATTAACTTCCTCCCCAGTCGGTGTAGGCACCACAGGAACATTTTCCCGCGCTGCGCTACTTTCCGGTTCGGAAGGGGTGACTATCACCTCATCAAGTTCCACTTTCCTCCCACTCAATTCTTTCGAGAGAAACTCCTTCTCCAGAAAGGACCCGTTCTTGGCAACGAAGATCTTGCCTTCGGATCTGAGGTAGAAGGTATACCCAATAGTTTCCTTAGGGTATCCTATGAAGACGCATTTTTCCGACTTGGGTTCGAGCTTTTCAGGTTGAAGTTTCTTGACATAAGCATCGCATCCCCAAACTTTTAGAAACGACAGCTTAGGTTTCTTCCCAAACCATAATTCATACGGTGTCGTCTCAACGGATTTCGACGGAGCCCTATTTAAAGTGAATGCGGCAGTCTCTAAAGCATAACCCCAAAATGAGAGCGGTAAATCGGTAAGAGACATCATAGATCGCACCATATCCAATAGAGTGCGATTACGACGTTCGGACACACCATTTCTCTGAGGTGTTCCAGGCGGCGTGAGTTGTGAAACTATTCCACATTTCCTTAAGTGTGTACCAAATTCGTGACTTAAATATTCTCCACCACGATCTGATCGTAAGAATTTTATTTTCCTGTCACGTTGATTCTCAACTTCACTCTGAAATTCCTTGAACTTTTCAAAGGTTTCAGACTTGTGTTTCATTAGGTAGACATACCCATATCTACTTAAGTCATCAGTGAGAGTGAGAACATAACGATATCCTCCGCGAGCCTCAACACTCATTGGACCGCACACATCGGTATGTATGATTTCCAATAAGTTGGTTGCTCGCTCCATTGTTCCGGAGAACGGAGTCTTGGTCATCTTACCCATGAGGCATGGTTCGCACGTGTCAAATGATTCGTAATCAAGAGACTCCAAAAGTCCATCTGCATGGAGCTTCTTCATGCGCTTGACACCAATGTGACCAAGGCGGCAGTGCCACAAGTATGTGGGACTATCGTTATCAACGTTACATCTTTTGGTATTCACACTATGAACATGTGTAACATCACGTTCGAGATTCATCAAAAATAAACCATTGACCAGCGGGGCATGACCATAAAACATATCTCTCAAATAAATAGAACAACCATTATTCTCGGATTTAAATGAGTAGCCATCTCGAATTAAACGAGATCCAGATACAATGTTCATGCTCAAAGCTGGCACTAAATAACAATTATTGAGGTTTAAAACTAATCCCGTGGGTAGATGCAGAGGTAGTGTGCCGACGGCGATCACATCGACCTTGGAACCATTCCCGACGCGCATCGTCACCTCGTCCTTCGCCAGTCTCCGTTTATTCCGTAGTTCCTGCTTTGAGTTACAAATATGAGCAACCGCACCGGTATCAAATACCCAGAGCTACTACGAGTCCTAGTAAGGTACACATCAATTACTTGTATATCACATATACCTTGGGTGTTGCCGGCCTTCTTCTTGTCCGCTAAGTATTTGGGGCAGTTCCGCTTCCAGTGACCACTTCCCTTGCAATAAAAGCACTCAGTCTCGGGCTTGGGTCCATTCCTTTGACTTCTTCCCAGTAACTGGTTTACCGGGCGCGGCAACTCCCTTGCCGTCCTTCTTGAAGTTCTTCTTACCCTTGCCCTTCTTGAACTTAGTGGTTTTATTCACCATCAACACTTGATGTTCTTTTCTGATCTCCCCTTCCGCTGATTTCATCATTGAATATACCTCGGGAATGGTCTTTTCCATCCCCTGCATATTGTAGTTCATCACAAAGCTCTTGTAGCTTGGTGGAAGCGACTGGAGGATTCTGTCAATGACCGCGTCATCCGGGAGATTAACTCCCAGCTGAGACAAGCGGTTGTGCAACCCAGACATTCTGAGTATGTGCTCACTAACAGAACTGTTCTCCTCCATTTTACAGCTGAAGAACTTGTCGGAGACATCATATCTCTCGACCCGGGCATGAGCTTGAAAAACCAGTTTCAGCTCCTCGAACATCTCGTATGCTCCATGTTTCTCAAAACGCTTTTGGAGACCCGGTTCTAAGCTGTAAAGCATGCCGCACTGAACGAGGGAGTAATCATCAGCACGTGATTGCCAAGCGTTCATAACGTCTTGGTTCTCTGGGATTGGTGCTTCACCTAGCGGTGCTTCTAAGACATAATCTTTCTTGGCTACTATGAGGATGATCCTCAGGTTCCGGACCCAGTCCGTATAGTTGCTGCCATCATCTTTCAGCTTGGTTTTCTCTAGGAACGCGTTGAAATTGAGGACAACGTTGGCCATTTGATCTACAATACATAGTGTAAAGATTTTAGATTAAGTACATGATAATTGAGTTCATCTAATCAAATTATTTAATGAACTCCCACTCAGATAGACATCCCTCTAGTCATCTAAGTGATACATGATCCGACTTTAACTAGGCCGTGTCCGATCATCACGTGAGACGGACTAGTCAAGATCGGTGAACATCTCCATGTTGATCGTATCTTCTATACGACTCATGCTCGACCTTTCGGTCCTCCATGTTCCGATGCCATGTCTGTACATGCTAGGCTCGCCAAGTCAACCTAAGTGTATTGCGTGTGTTCCGAGGCCATGTCTGTACATGCTAGGCTCATCAACACCCGTTGTATTCGAACATTAGAATCTATCACACCCGATCATCACGTGATGCTTCGAAACAACGAACCTTCGCAACGGTGCACAATTAGGGTGAACACTTTCTTGAAATTATCATAAGGGATCATCTTACTTACTACCGTCGTTCTAAGCAAATAAGATGTAAAAAACATGATAAACATCACATGCAATCAAATAGTGACATGATATGGCCAATATCATCATGCTCCTTTGATCTCCATCTTTGGGGCACCATGATCATCTTCGTCACCGGCATGACACCATGATCTCCATCATCATGATCTCCATCATTGTGTCTTCATGAAGTCGTCAAGCCAACGATTACTTCTACTTCTATGGCTAACGCGTTTAGCAACAAAGTAAAGTAAATTACATGGCGTTATTCAATGACACGCAGGTCATGCAAAATAATAAAGACAACTCCTATGGCTCCTGCCGGTTGTCATACTCATCGACATGCAAGTCGTGATTCCTATTACAAGAATATGATCAATCTCATACATCACATATATCATTCATCACATCTTCTGGCCATATCACATCACATAGCACTTGCTGCAAAAACAAGTTAGACGTCCTCTAATTGTTGTTGCAAGTTTTTACGTGGTTTGTAGGTTTCTAGCAAGAACGTTTTCTTACCTACGTATGACCACAACGTGATTTGCCAATTTTTATTTACCCTTCATAAGGACCCTTTTCATCGAATCCGTTCCGACTAAAGTAGGAGAGACAGACACCCGCTAGCCACCTTATGCAACTAGTGCATGTCAGTCGGTGGAACCAGTCTCACGTAAGCGTATGTGTAAGGTCGGTCCGGGCCGCTTCATCCTACAATGTCGCCGAAACAAGAAACGACTAGTAGCGGCAAGAACAATTGGCAAACTCAACGCCCACAACTGCTTTGTGTTCTACTCGTGCATAGTAACTACGCGTAGGCCTGGCTCATGATGCCACTGTTGGGAATCGTAGCATAATTTAAAATTTTTCTACGCTCACCAAGATGCATCTATGGAGTCTACTAGCAACGAGGGGAAAGGAGCGCATCTACATACCCTTGTAGATCGCGAGCGGAAGCGTTCCAATGAACGTGGATGACGGAGTCGTACTCGTCGTGATCCAAATCACCGGTGACCGAGTGCCGAACGAACGGCACCTCCGCGTTCAACACACGTACGATGCAGCAACGTCTCCTCCTTCTTGATCCAGCAAGGGGGAAGGAGAGGTTGATGGAGATCCAGCAGCACGACAGCGTGGTGGTGGATGTAGCGGGTCTCGGCAGGGCTTTGCCAAGCTTCTGCGAGAGAGAGAGAGGTGTTGGAGGGGAGGAGGGAGGCGCCCAAGGCTGTGTGCTCCTGCCCTCCCTCCCCCCCTTTATATAGGCCCCCTGGGGGGGTGCCGCCCAGGGAGATGGGATCTCGAAGGGGGGGCGGCGACCAAAAGGGGGGGAAGGGGTGCCTTGCCCCCCAAGGCAAGGGGGAAGCTCCCCCCTAGGGTTCCCAACCCTAGGCGCATGGGGGGAGGCCCAAGAGGGGCGCCCCAGCCCACTAAGGGCTGGTTCCCTTCCACTTTCAGCCCACGGGGCCCTCGGGGATAGGTGGCCCCACCCGGTGGACCCCCGGGACCCTTCCGGTGGTCCCGGTACAATACCGGTAACCCCCGAAACTTTCCCGGTGGCCGAAACTTGACTTCCTATATATAATTCTTCACCTCCGGACCATTCCGAAACCTCTCGTGACGTCCGGGATCTCATCCGGGACTCCGAACAACTTTCGGGTTTCCGCATACATATATCTCTACAACCCTAGCGTCACCGAACCTTAAGTGTGTAGACCCTACGGGTTCGGGAGACATGCAGACATGACCGAGACGCCTCTCCGGTCAATAACCAACAGCGGGATCTGGATACCCATGCTGGCTCCCACATGTTCCACGATGATCTCATCGGATGAACCACGGTGTCGAGGATTCAATCAATCCGTATGCAATTCCCTTTGTCAATCGGTATGTTACTTGCCCGAGATTCGATCGTCGGTATCCCAATACCTTGTTCAATCTCGTTACCGGCAAGTCTCTTTACTCGTACCGCAATGCATGATCCCATGACTAACGCCTTAGTCACAGTGAGCTCATTATGATGATGCATTACCGAGTGGGCCCAGAGATACCTCTCCGTTACACGGAGTGACAAATCCCAGTCTCGATCCGTGCCAACCCAGCAGACACTTTCGGAGATACCCGTAGTGCACCTTTATAGTCACCCAGTTACGTTGTGACGTTTGGCACACCCAAAGCACTCCTACGGTATCCGGGAGTTGCACGATCTCATGGTCTAAGGAAAAGATACTTGACATTGGAAAAGCTCTAGCAAACGAAACTACACGATCTTTTATGCTATGCTTAGGATTGGGTCTTGTCCATCACATCATTCTCCTAATGATGTGATCACGTTATCAATGACATCCATTGTCCATAGTCAGGAAACCATGACTATCTGTTGATCAACGAGCTAGTCAACCAGAGGCTTACTAGGGACACGTTGTGGTCTATGTATTCACACATGTATTACGATTTCCGGACAATACAATTATAGCATGAATAATAGACTATTATCATGAACAAAGAAATATAATAATAACCATTTATTATTGCCTCTAGGGCATATTTCCAACAGAACCGTCCGGGGTCAGCGATGGAGTGGCGGTGCGGCCGTCCTGCCGCACCGATGGGTGCAGCAAGGACGCTTGCTGCTCGTTCCCCTCCGGGCTAGTAGCGGAGTTGGTGGCAGGAGACGGAGAACGACGAGGTGGCCCGCCGATGGGAGCCGTCTGAGCACCGCGGGCGGTGAGGGCAGCCCGGCGCTCAGCTCGAGCACGGCGAGCGTCCACCATGGAGACGACGGAGCGACGGAGCGACGAATCGACGAAAGGGAAGCTACAGCGCACCCCTACCCGGTGCGCCAAATGTCGGATGTGGGGTTCCGACAAAAACCCTTAAGGTTCAAACTCTGGGGTGCGCGCGCAGTTCTTTCCCCGTATCGATCTACGCCCTTGCTCACTAAGATCTCGCAGACGAACTGGACGGACTCGCAACACAGTAAGACACGAGATTTATACTGGTTCGGGCCACCGTTGTGGTGTAATACCCTACTCCAATGTGTGGTGGTGGATTGCCTCTTGGGCTGATGAAGAACAATACAAAGGGAAGAACAGCCTCCTGAGGTTGAGATGTTCTTGTACTCTGCCGACTTGTGCGGGTGAGATGGCTCTCAATCGGATCAACCTGCCTCTACTGTGGTGGCTAGCTCTACTTATATAGGCCCTGGTCCTCTCCCCAAATATTCAGCAGGAAGGGAGCCAACAATGGCGGGCAAATTTGAAAGGGGACAGCTAGTACAGGCTATCCTGACAAAAGCGGTCTTCGCCTACAAAAGGCTCTGGTGGTGACGCCGTCTTGGGCTCCATGGTGACCTCCGCTCCTCGCGAGGCAGCCTAGTGAGGATGCCCCCGAGGAGGTCTTGCGCCGTCCGCCTCGCAATGCTCGGCCCCTCGCAAGGGTCTTGAATGCTTTGTTGATGAAGATGGGCCGTACAGGCCCGCTAGCATAGCCACGCCGTGGGCCGCAGGCAGGCAAGTCTGGGCACCCCCGTCTCCCAGAACGCCGACAAGTAGTGCTTTATTTTACAGCACCGCTACTGCTAATGGGCCCTACTTAGTAGTAGCTCTTTTCCTGGAGAGCGCTACTACTAAGTCCCGTAGCAGCAGCGCGTTTTGCTAAGCAGCGCTACTGCTAGCTGCGGCTGGTGCCACCTTTTCACCCCCTTCCCCTCCTCTCCCCCACTTTGCCCTCTCTCCCCCTACTTTCCCCTCTGCACTCTCCACCATTGTTGCTCTTCTCCTCTCTTCCTTCTACGTCTCTTCTCTCCTCATTAATGGCCCCCTCCACCATAACTCTCCTCTAATGGCCTCTCATCTCTCTTCCTCTCAACCTCTCTTCTCTCCCCATTAATGCCCCCCTCCACCATAAATCCCTCTCCATTAGTTAGCTAGAGTCATCTCTCCTCCCCAACAACTAGATCTAGCTAGCTATTTAGCCATCCACACTTTCGATCCATATAGGTAGCGAGAATGGCCTCATCATCGAAAACGATGCTCTCTCTCGATCTGTCTCTCTCGGGATATATATATATATATATATATATATATATATATATATATATATATATATATATATATATATAGGTGAGTACAAAGTTGTTCATTTCAAGAATGGGAATATGTGTGTGAATGAGAATATGTGTGTTTGGGATATATGGAGAGATTTGTCCGAGTGACATGCCCCCGAGTTGCTTATGTTTTGCCGAAATGTCGATTTATTTCCGTTTCGGTGAATTTTGAGCAAACTCAATATGTCCTATTTTAGGCAAGGTCATGCCAAAATTTTATATGACTTTGAAGCATGCATGCATTTTGTTTATAATTAACACTTTTGCTTGTTATATATACCATGGAGTCGGTCATGAAGGTGAGTGGATGGAACATGGAGCGGTACATGCAATCCATGGTGATGGACATGTATGAAATAAACGAACTAGGATTAGATGTCCGTGTGCAAGATGCAAGGAAAGAGTCCTTTGGGACCATTTTGATTGTGGCACTTTGAAGGCGCACCTGCTAATGAATAGTTTCATAGATGGCTATCCTCGGTGAATAAGTGAAGAAGAAGATGATGACGTCCACATGGCAGGGAATAACGACATGGGGCTAGACGAAGAGATGACCGATCCACACGAAGACGATTGCACCGGACATGGCGGTAGGGAAGAGTCCGGAAATGACGGCGGCGAAGAAGATTCCGGACATGGCGAACATGAGTCCGGACATGGCGGAGAAGAGGCGGCAGTCACACCATAGTCTTCAACGCTACTGAGTGCAGTCATGCAGGATCCTCATGTTCGAGACCTCCTTCGCAAGAGTACGTCTACTGAGAGAGCTTCTTCTAGAGAGGAGGCCAAGCTGGCGCAACTTGAAGTAGACTCGAATACTCCATTGTATGACGGTTGTGATCCTGAGGTGACCCGCTTGAGTTTCACGCTTGAACTTCTAAAGACGAAGGCCAAAAAACAAATGGACAGATAAAAGCCTCGATGAGCATTTGAAATATCTACATAATAAAGTTCTTCCCGCGGGGAACCTGTGTTCTACTAGTGTCGAGGAGGCCAAGAAAATTGTTTTCCCTTTTGAATTGCCGCACATTAGGTACCATGCATGCATCAACGATTGCATCATTTATTGGGGGTTGCACGCGGAACAAACCAGTTGTCCAGTGTGCAATGCTTCTCGATACAAGAAGGCAGGAAAGAAAGCTCCTCAGAAGGTTGTATGGTACTCTCAAAGAATTAATACTGATGCACCTAGTCCTACAAAAAAGAACATGAAAAATAAAATTGATAGGACTTTGCATACCTCTAGTGAATCTAAGATAGAAAAACCTCCTGAAGCTAATAATGATATTTCTATTTCTGATGCTAAAACACAATCTGGTAATGAACACTCACCTGGTGATAATGAAAAAGATAATGATGTGGTTCATGAAGACACTCAAACAAACAATAAAGAACCAGCTAATGATGTTCAAATAGAACCAGCTATTGATCTTGATAACCCACAACCCAAGAATATAAGATATGGTAAAAGAGACTTTGTTGCTAGGAAACATGGTAAGGAAAGAGAACCATGTTCTTTCCACCTAAATCAACTAAGAAGAAAGATGATGAAGAATTTGAACATTTTGCTGAAATGATTAGGCCATTCTTTTTGCGTACTCGCTTGACTGATATTTTAAAGATGGCCCCTAATGCAAAGTGCATGAAAGACATCATCACCAATAAGAGAAAAATACCGGAAGCTGGAATCTCCACCATGCTTGCTAATTATTCTTTTAAGCATGGAGTACGTAAAAAACTTGGAGATCTCGGAATACCAACTATACCATGCTCCATCAAAAGAAATTATGTGAAAACTGCTTTGTGTGATTTAGGAGCTGGTGTTAGTGTTATGTCTTTCCCTTTGCCCCAACGGATAACTCTAGCGGCATTATAGCCGGTCAAATGTCGGACGTTTTCGGTATCCGGAAACTATTGCCAGGCTGCACGCTACACAGCCCACATATGGCCCATCCCAATGCCTCTACACAGCCCACCTATGGCCCAGCTACCCCCTCCTCCACTCGGAACCGCACGATCAAGATCGTATGGTCCGAAAACGGACTAAATCCCCCTCTCCTAGCCCTCATGTCTATAAATGGACACCCAAGTCGTCCAAATCGGGCAACCCTAGCCCCTATCTCCCCCGACCTACCTCTAGCCGCCACCCGCGCCTTCGTTTTCCGCGCCGGCCACCAGCGCGCCGCCACTTGGTGGATCCAGGCGAGTCAGCGCCACCGCTAGCCGCCGCTCTAGCCAACCCCTTCGCGCCACGTGGCCTTCAGCCGCCTCCCGCAGGCGCCCAGCCACCGCAAACTCATGGGGCCCAGATCTAGCCCGCCCGAGCCCATCTGGGCCCGGATCTCTCTGTCGTTGCGAGCCCAAGTGCCTGAGCTGGCCTCGTGCCCGAGCTCCCGTGCCAAGCCCCATCGCCGCCTCCCGTGGTCTGTCCCCGCCGCCTTGTCGAACCCCGTCGGCCACCGGAAGCCGCGCCGGCGAGCGCCGCCGCCGCATCAGGCCAGGCCCCTCGTGCCTCTCCTCCTCCCGTCTGCTCTCTCTCTCTCTCTCTCGTTTCCTCTCTCTCCCTCGCGCATCTCTCTCTCTCTCTGTCAGCCTCACAGGAGCACCATGGCTGCCCTAATCTCCGCGTCCGAGCCTCCCCAGACCACCTCGTCACCGGGAATGGACTCCCCACGTCCGGATCCGTGCCTCCCCGCCATCTCCTCGCGTCGCCGGAGCCCGAGCACCGCTGCATGCCATGGTCTTCTTCAACCTTCGACCTGGATCCCTCCATCCACTCCCGTCTCAGATTCCGCGAGCCAAACAGGATCCGGAACAGTGCTGTCCCATTTTCGCGCTGGGTAATTTTCTCTAAGTCCCTAGTTTTCAATTCTATGTGTGCATCTTGGTCATATCATAACTTTGTGCATACTTGTCCGTTTGTGATGTATGTTATATGCAATTGTTCATCTCTGAATGCTCTCCATGCTAGTGTCATTTGTTTGCATGTTACTTCTCATATTGTTGCCCTAATCATCATTGCAAGAGTGCTAAATGTTATAAACTGCTGAAAACTGATGTAACTTGCAGATTTGTCTTTTTCATAAAATTTTGTGTGTTTATATTTTGAGTGTCATGTCAACATGTTTTAGAAGCATATTCATGCCATCTTTATAGTGGTGCAATCCGTTTATTTTTATGTGCCTTGTGGTGAGTTCATCAAGCTTGTGAAGCGAGCTACTTGCTGTTGCTGATTTCTATGACGATGATTTCTGCCAAGTCTGTGAACCTGTTATCATTTGCATATTTGCCATTATGTTTTGAGCATGTTCTATTGGTTTCTAGCAGTACCTCATTGTTCATGTTTTGTAGTACTTTACATGTACATGCATGCCATTTCCTTTGACGCCTCATATATTTCTTGTAGCGTATGTTTTCATTGCCATGAACATGCCTAAATGATGTTCTAGTTTTATGTTAACTTCATGATGCCATGTTGTGAGCTTGTTATTAATCAATCTATGCCTCTTTTGGAGATTCTCCAATTACATGAATTGAAATATGCTATGAGTAGTATGTCCACATGCCAAGTTTGATAATTTTGGACTTCATATGACATCTGTTCCAAGTTTGCAAACATGCCAAGATGATGTTGCTCTTTTACACTTGTGTTGATGGTTCCCACTAGTCCATGAGCCATATGTGTATGATGCCTTGATGCTATTTGCTCTTTGTTAGGTTTAATTTGATGCCATGCCCTTGGTTGTTATATAACTTGCTGTAGTTTGTCTCTTTCTTGCTCTCAAGTTGCCTTCATGCAAAATCTGTCAACCTGTTAACACTATGTTTCATCTTGCAAGAATCATAGTAATAACTTCATGCATCATATGAACTTGTGCCCATGGACTAAATTGAAGTATATCATGTCTACTACGTGCCCATGTATCTTGAATAATTATTAAAGTGGTTATGCTTTCTGTTATGTGCCTCCAAATTCAGCATCATAATGTTATTGTTTTGCATTCCCAGATTTACATATAAAGTCCGACAATCTGTTTTTAAGTTGCAATCTTTTCTTGATGAATGCCATTGATCTAGGGTTTATAAGGAGATGCTTAGTAATCATGTTTTTCCATGTGTAACCTGTACTTTAATGCCATGCTTTTGTTTGCCATGATCTTGCAATGTAGCCTCATTGTTTCATGCCTCCAACATGTCAACATATTATTTATGCTCACATGTATGCTCTGTTTTTCACTAAGTCCTAATCTGTCTTATTAAGTTGCTTCTTGCATTGATCGTATTGGTTTAATCTTGATGCCTATGAACCTGAACCTTAATTATATTGTACTCCCTCTATCCGGAAATACTTGTCGGAGAAATGGATGTATCTAGACATAGTTTAGTTCTAGATACATCCATTTTCATCCATTTATGCGACGAGTAATTCCGGACGGAGGGAGTAAGTATGTAATCTGTAGTTTGAGTGAATGTCATGTTTATGCCCATATGTTTCATGTATCATATTGTTTCCTTGATTGCAAAGTGCTTAGTTGCTGCTTTGGGCAGATTGTGTTTGAAACTTGTATTGAGTGTATGTGTTGAACCGTTGCTCCATTTTGAGCATGCTCTATATGAAACTTGCTTCGTTTTGCAGGTAGTTCCATGTTAACTTGTTGCATACTTGCTTTGGAGTGTTTGAGATGTTGTTTTGCTTGCATTTGCATCAATGCCATGGTTAACTTGTTTTGCTCATATCTTCTAGGCCGTAGCTCCGAACTAAATGAACTTTATATGTAACTTGACTAGAAAACCACGTAGACCATCTTGGTGCACCTTAACTTTCTGTTTAACAACTTTAACTTAATGTATTGTTCAGATCTGGACCAATTTCGAAACTTGCATATGGGGAGTTTCTGGAATTGTTATATGTTGTTTCCGGCCTCATTTAAACTTGCTTTGATGTGTTGTTCTTGTATGCATCATCCCTTGCCATGAGTAGCATCATGTAGCCTTGTCATGCATCATACTTGGATGAGCATCATGCCATGTTTATGTGTTGTGCGTTTACCATGTTGTTTGTTTCTTTCCAGTTGTGCTCCTTCTCGATAGTTCCTGTTTCGTTGCGATTGTGAGGATTCGTTCGACTACGTGGGATCGTCTTCTTCATGGACTCGTTCTTCTTCCTAGCGGGATTTCAGGCAAGAACTTCACCTTGGATCTCACTACTATCTTTGCTGTGCTAGTTGTCTCGATGATATCGCTATGTCACGCTACCTACCAATTGTTTATCAAGCTTCCCAAATTGCCATGATAGCCTCTAACCTTTTCACCCTTCCTAGCAAACCGTTGTTTAGCTATGTTACCGCTTTGCTCAGCCCCTCTTATAGTGTTGCTAGTTGTAGGTGAAGTTGCAGGTTGTTCCATGTTGGGACATGGATATCATGGGATATCACAATATCTCTTATTTAATTAATGCATCTATAGACTTGGTAAAGGGTGGAAGGCTCGGCCTTTTGCCTGGTGTTTTGTTCCACTCTTGCCGCCCTAGTTTCCGTCATACTGGTGTTATGTTCCTTGATTTTGCATCCCTAACACGGTGAGGGTTTATGGGCCCCTCTTGACAGTTCGCTTCGAATAAAACTCTTCTAGCCAGGCCCAACATTGGTTTTACCATTTTCCTTATAACAACTAAAACATGCATAGGGACTTTCCGGACCCCGAGGATTCTTAATCAACCCCCCAGGCCATTGCTCCTCATGAGTGTTGGTCCAAACCTGTCAACCGCCGGTGGCCGCCATGGGCAACTCTGTTATTAAATTGTATGACCGTCCAATTACCTTGCCTCTAGAGACATTCTCCAATATGTGTAAAATTCTATTCTGGGGTTTGTTGGACGAACCACCTAGATCTGAATACGAAACGTTGTTGACTAGCCTCTAGAATGGTGAAACTAGAGGAGTGACACATGGTAGAATAAAGAGCATTCATTTCCTATCAATTCAATACTTTGCACTCTTTAATGGGAAATGCATCGTAGGAAAGTAGGATTGCAGCACACTTTGTGCTCCTGACTTGAGTCTTTTACACACGGCTCTCACCGGTGATAGATGTTATAACCTTGGGTCGATTGTTGCACGTAAACTGCAACACAACGTCGGTAGTGGAAATTTTTATGGTGGGATTTATGCCTCACGTCTAGCAAGGGGGTTTAGCATATCACATTGGCCTAATGATCCTATCCTGCCCACCCAGTACATACACTTTGAGGCCATGAAGCGCCATAAGTTCCTCAAGGGCGAGGCCTATATTTATAACCTATTTGTTGGGGATATAAATACTGGAGTCACCTGCCCAGAAAGGGCCGGGTTATGTCATGACGATCATCACGTGAAGCCCAATATCAAGCTTGAGGATGGCGGTTCAATAATGGGCCTAAGGCCTAGAGGCGGCTTAAGGCCCGTAGAGATAACCCGCCGTTAAGGCATGACTTATAGTGTAAGGCAAGAATAGTTAAGAGTCCGAGCCGGACACTGTTTATAAGCCGGCCGGGTCTCTGAGAGCCGCTGGGCGTTAACCTCTCTATATAAAGGGACGACCCAGCGGCGGTTCAGGACAAGTAAGATTAGATCGATAACTAGGCGCAGCGGTTTAGCTCCCTGGTCATCGAAACCCTAAGTAATCCAACCTCAACTGGAGTAGGCTTTTACCTTCACCGTAAGGGGCCGAACCAGTATAATCCTCGTGTCCTTTGTCCCGTTTAACCCCTTTAAGCTTCCTAGTTGCGATGGCTCCACGACTAAGTCCTTGCACGAGGACATCTGCCGTGACAATTCCACGACAGTTGGCGCCCACCGTGGGGCCAGCGCACGGTGGATTTGAGTTCTTGAAGGGCAGCTTCGAAGGGCTCAAGGGATACGCGGTGGGCCGGATGACCAAGAGTCGTCGCGGCAAGCTCTACATCGACGACGCAGGCTGGGGCCCCGACGCCGGCTCAATCGAGTACGGGTACCGGGTCCCCTTCGGCGGAATCCATGTTTTCATTGGCAAGATTGGCGAGCTGAGCCCTGAGCCGGACCGTTGCACCGACCTCGTCGAGACGGCTCAGCGTGCGAGACCCGCCCGGACTCTGCCTGCCTTGAAGCGTGCTTTCGTGGGATGTGTCCATGGAGGACTCTCTGAAGGATCTGGATCTGGCGATGAGACGGCCGCCCGCTCTGACGGTGAGTCGTCCACAGATGAGACCAACTCGTTATATCAACTTCAAGATGGTAGGCTCAGGGGTTGTTCCGATGGCGACAGTCTTCCGGACCCCTTTGAGCCGCCAAGACGGGTTGGAATCTTCATGGCCAGCACACAACCTGTTCAAAACCCCACCGCTGGGGCAGGAGGCCCGGTGCACTCGCCGACTCAGGTGCTAATGGATCTCACAGATAAGATGACGGCCCTGTTAACTGCCACGGTCGTCCCGGCGGATCAAGCTCAACATGATGCAGAAGTAGCACAACTAAAATTGGACATAGCAAGAGCCAAGGAAGATCTGGCAGCGGAAGGGATCAGGATGGCTGCAGAGCGGGCGGCTCTCGACGCCCAAACTAAGCTGATTTAGGCGCAGTCTTTCCGGCTCACGATGGATCAGAACACATCCAATGAGATCATGAGAAGGAGGCATCAGAAGGCTCAATCTCGACTCCCTCCGGTTTACGATCCTCGAAACCTCTTCAACACGCCTGGTGCAGGGCCCAGTAACCCGCCAGAAATCACGGCACCCAGGGCTAAAACGCCGATTCAACCGCAAGTGATGGGGCCTCTCATGTGAACACTGCCCCGCCTCAATACGTCCCTATACCACCGGGTCATTATGCCAACCCGTTGGAAAACATGATCGCCGCAGCGGCGCGGCTGGCGGCTCTCCCAGTCGAGGGCGACTCTCCGACGTCGGTCGAAACCCGCCGGGTCAGAGAACTTCTTCAGACGACTCTGGCGCAACAGGAGGCATATTCATATAGCCGGGACAGGATTCATTCAACCCCTCGTCCAAACCGGAGCCCAAGTTATAGCAGACACATGGTTCCAGTGACCGGCTCAAGCAACGTCCGGCGCCGTGACTTGCCAGCTGGCCACGGCCCGGCACATAATGGAGCCTTTAACGCGGTAGACCAAGACAGAGCACGACAAGAGGCGGAGCAGGTGGCTCAGCTGACAGCTTACCAGCCCCTCCCGGTTTATCCGACGGCTTCTATCGAGGCGGGCGTACCTACGAGGACCAGAGGTGTCCCTTGTCTGGTGCCGGCTCTCCGTAATGAACGTCTACCCAAGGATTTCAAAGGACCTAGGAAGGTACCTAATTACACGGCTGATTTACAACCCGGAGCATGGATCGAGAGCTACGAGATGGCTATGGAGTTGCTGGAGGTCAGCGAAGCGGCAATGGCCAAATACTTCACCATGATGTTGGATGGGACTGCCCGCACTTGGTTGAAAGGACTGCCGCCTAATTCTATCGGGTCATGGGCAGAGCTAAAAGCCCGGTTCATCCAAAACTTCAAAGATACATGTAGACAATCTATGTCAATTGTGGATTTGACTAACTGCAAGCAGCAAGAGGGCGAGTCTACAACCCATTGGGTTCGCCGGGTCAAAGAGATAATACATTCGTCTGATAAGATGGATGCCGGCTCTGCAGTCTTAATGTTGGAGCAAAATTGTCGTTTTACGCCCCTGAAGATGAAGCTCGGGCGGCTCAAGCGCGATTGCAATGATATGGGTACGCTGATGGCGGCTCTGGTCAAGTACGCCGACTCTGATAGTACCAAGGATCCCGCGTCTGATGATGAAAGGACAGGGAAGGGAAAGAAGAATGGCAACGGCAAGGGCCCTCAGCATAACCCGGTGAACCAGGGAGGTAACAAACGTAAGGCTGATGGCAGTATGGAGTTTGTGGCCAACACCAATGCGCAGGGTAACAACCACCGACGTAAGGGGAGACCACCTCCCCGAGCCGGCGGGTCAGGCCCGACGCTTGAGCAATTGTTGAATGAGCCCTGTCCAAGGCATGGCTCTAGGGAGAAGCCGGCCACTCATCTATGGAAAGACTGCGCAATCATGAAAGCCTTCAAAAATTCCAACGCTTTTAATGGCAACAATGGGCAGGGCGGCGGCTCAGGCGCCGGCGGCTTTCATGGCCCGGGCGGCGGCTCTAATTCCAATTCTCAGAATTTTCAAGGAGGATTTAATCAACAACCTGGCCAGGGTAATCAGCAGCAGCAGCAGGGGGATACCAGACCAATCCAAAGCAGCTCAATGGTGGACAGTATCATGTGTTTACTACCAGTCTGTGCAAGCGAGACCAGAAGCTTCATAAGAGGGCTGTAAATGCTGTTGAGCCGGCGGTTCCACGCTATTTAAGATGGTCTGAGCAGCCTATTGTGTGGAGTAGGGAAGATCACCCTCCCCGGGTTGATAATCCGGGTCACCTGGCCTTGGTGGTGGCTCCTCAGGTTGGGGGGTACAAATTCACTAAAGTGCTCATGGACGGAGGCAGTAGCATCAACATCCTCTATTATGAGACCTTCCGTCGTATGGGATTAACTGATAAAAACCTCAGCCAGTCCAACACTGTTTTCCATGGGGTGGTGCCCGGTAAGTCGGCATATCCAGTCGGTAAGATCGAGCTGGAAGTAGCCTTTGGAGATGAGTACAACTACAGGGCGGAAAAACTGACTTTTGAGGTGGTTAAAATAAGAAGCCCGTACCATGCTTTATTTGGGCGGCCGGCTTACGCCAAGTTCATGGCACGGCCGTGTTACGTGTATTTGCAGCTCAAGATGCCGGGTCACAATGGGACCATTACGGTTCATGGCAGCCGAAAGATAGCCTTGGAGTGTGAGGAAGGTGACGCTGCTTACGCTGAGTCTGTTTGTGCAACAGAGGAGTTGAAGTTTTACAAGGATAATGTTGACCCGGTAGATATGACGTCTTTGAAAAAGCCAACCACGGAGCATGAGCCGGTAATGAAATTTAAGTCGGCCGATGAGACTAAACTTGTTGACTTTGTTCCAGGTGACTCATCTAAGCAGTTCAGCATCAGTGCCAATCTGGATCCGAAATAGGAAGGCGTGCTCATCGAGTTCATCCGTGAGAATAGGGACATCTTTGCATGGAAACCTTCTGACATGCCGGGTGTACCAAGAGAACTCGCTGAGCACACTCTCAATATTGATCCGAAATTTAAGCCAGTCAGGCAATTCCTCCGGCGGTTTAATGAGGAGAGGCGGAAAGCCATTGGTGAGGAGGTAGCCCGGCTCTTGGCGGCCGGGTTTATCGTTGAAGTCTTTCATCCAGAATGGTTAGCTAACCCGGTGCTCGTGCTCAAGAAGAATGGCACCTGGCGTATGTGTGTGGACTATACGGATTTAAACAAGGCTTGTCCGGCTGATCCTTTTGCTCTCCCCCGTATTGATCAAATTATTGATGCTACGGCAGGTTGTGAGCGTTTGAGTTTTTTGGATGCGTACTCTGGTTACCATCAGATCAAAATGGCTGTTAAGGACCAAGAGAAGACGGCGTTCATTACTCCCTTTGGAGCCTTCTGTTATGTGTCTATGCCTTTTGGGCTCAAGAGCGCACAGGCGACTTACCAGCGTTGCGTGCAGAATTGTCTTCATAATCAGATTGGGCGCAACGTTCATGCCTATGTGGATGATATCGTGGTCAAATCCAGAGAGAAGGAGACCTTGATAGATGATCTGAGAGAGACCTTTGATAATCTCCGGGTCTACAAGATGATGCTTAACCCGGCCAAGTGTGTTTTTGGTGTTCCTGCAGGCAAGCTCTTGGGTTTTCTGGTTTCTCACAGAGGCATTGAAGCTAACCCGGAGAAGATCAAGGCAATCACCTCTCTGGCTAAGCCGGCGTGCATAAATGACGTCCAGCGGCTGGCGGGTCGCATCGCTGCTTTGAGTCGGTTTATAAGCCGGTTAGGTGAAAAGGCCATGCCACTATATCAGATGATGAAGAAAACAGATGACTTCGTCTGGAATGATGCTGCTAATGCTGCTTTTGAGGATTTGAAAAGACAGCTGGCTGAGCCGCCAGTCCTTGCTGCTCCTATCGATAAGGAGCCCTTGTTGTTGTATGTAGCCGCTAACACACGAGCCGTCAGTGTAAGGAACGTCCGGTTCAGCGGCCGGTTTACTACGTCAGTGAAGTACTTACTGAGTCTAAGCAACGGTATCCACATTGGCAGAAGCTTGTTTATGGGGTGTTCATGGCAAGCCGGAAGCTTAAGCATTATTTCCAAGGCCACCCTATCACTGTGGTTAGTTCTGCTCCCCTAGGAGATATCATCCAAAACAGAGAAGCCACAGGAAGAGTTGCTAAGTGGGCCATAGAACTCGGGCCTCATGGTCTAAAGTACGTGCCACGCACTGCTATCAAATCTCAAGCATTGGTGGATTTCATCAACGATTGGACAGAGCTGCAGGTGCCTGAAGAGAAACCGGATAATACATACTGGACTATTCACTTCGACGGATCCAGGCAATTGGAGGGCTCGGGGGCTGGAGTTGTGTTAGCTTCCCCTCGAGGTGACAAGTTTTGTTATGTACTACGGTTGATGTTTCCCTGTACTAACAATGCAGCTGAGTACGAGGCCTTGCTCCATGGTCTTCGGATGGCTAAGGAGATGAGCTTAAGCCGGGTAAGGTGCTTTGGCGACTCAGATTTGGTGGCCCAACAAGTGTCAGGCAAGTGGGATTCCAAGGACCCCCTCATGGCGGCTTATCGCCGCGAAGTTGATGCCATTGCTGGACATTTTCAGGGTTACCAAGTAGAGCACATCGATCGCAGAAAGAACGAGGCGGCTGATGCATTAAGCCGGTTAGGCTCTCAGCGAAAGCCGGTGCCGCCTAATACTTTCTTGGATACTCTGCATAACCCCTCTGTCAAGTTACCTACAGAGGAAGACTTGGCTGTTCCTGACCCAGAAGCACAGTTGGTGGCGGCTCTCCACGTTATCCCAGATTGGACAGTGCCATACTTGGCTTACATGACCCGGGGAGAATTGCCTGAGGATGAAACTTTGGCCAGACAAATAACCCGGCGGTCTAAGTCAATGATAATTGTCAATGGCGAGCTGCATCATCGCAGTGTCACTGGAGCTTTTCAGCGTTGTGTTTCCCCTGAGGAGGGTCAAGAAATTTTACGAGAGGTTCACGAGGGGGATTGTGGCCATCATGCCGGCTCAAAATCCCTTGTGGCCAAGGCTTTTCGTCATGGTTTTTATTGGCTGACGGCTCATGCTGATGCAGAGGACTTGGTCAGTAAATGTGACGGTTGTCAGAAGTTCTCAAGACGGGCTCACGTGCCGGCTCAAGAGTTGAGGATGATTCCAATCACTTGGCCGTTTGCAGTCTGGGGGCTTGATATGGTTGGGCCTTTCAAAAGGTCCAAAGATAAGAAGACCCACCTTTTGGTGGCGGTTGACAAGTTCACGAAGTGGGTTGAGGCAGAGCCAGTTAGTAAGTGTGACGCAGCCACGGCGGTTCAGTTCATGAAAAAGGTGATATTTCGCTTTGGTTTTCCACACAGCATTATAACTGACAATGGTACCAATCTATCTAAAGGCGCCATGGCGGATTTTTGTCAACGAGAGCATATTCGGCTTGATGTTTCATCAGTGGCTCACCCTCAATCCAATGGTCAAGCTGAGAGAGCCAATCAGGAAATCTTGAAGGGCATCAAGCCCCGGCTTTTGGTCCCTTTGCAACGGACGCCGGGTTGTTGGGTGGAGGAATTACCTTCTGTATTATGGAGCATCAATACTACTCCTAACAGGTCTACGGGTTACACACCTTTCTTCATGGTTTACGGAGCTGAGGCGGTCCTCCCTAGCGACATCCGTCATGACTCGCCTCGAGTGGCGGCTTATGTCGAGGCGGATAATGAGCAGGCGCGTCAAGATGCTCTTGACTTGTTGGACGAACAACGTGATGTAGCAGCAGCTCGCTCGGCGATTTACCAACAAGACCTGCGCCGCTATCACAGCCGCCGGGTTAAGTCCAGGACCTTTCAGGAAGGTGATTTAGTGCTCCGGCTCATCCAGGATCAAACAGATGCACACAAGCTATCCCCACCTTGGGAAGGGCCCTTTGTGGTCAGCAAGAACTTGCACAACGGGTCATACTACCTCATCGATATTCGAGAGCACAAAGATTCACGTAAGTCGGAGGAGGAGACCCGCCGGCCGTGGAATATAGCTCAGCTTCGGCCTTATTACACCTGAGCCACCGGCTCTCATAATGTACATATTTCTATAGCCATGTATATATTATGATGAATAATAAAGCAGGACCTCTGTCCTTTTTTCCCTCCAAAGGTAAATGTGTCATGGTTATTTTCATTATGATATCACATGATCACTTGGAGGCTGATCCGGCTTATGATCGTATTCGAATCTAGCCGTTAAATATATGATCACTTGGGGGCTTCCTGTTCAAACATAGGTCGTATCCGAACCAAAGAGAACATAGCTGTCGATACCCACTTGATTGGCATATTGCCGAGCTCACTGGGGAGTTTCTTGGTCATATTTGAATCATAGCTCAACCCCCTTTGGGAACCGACGTGGATCGTATTCGAATCAGCGTCGTTAAACAACTTTCAAGATCATTTGGGGGCTTCCTGTTCAAACATAGGTCGTATTCGAACCAAAGAGAACATAGCTGTCGATACCCTCTTGATCGGCAACGCCAAAGCCACTGGGGGCTGTATGATCGTATTCGAATCTTAGCTTAACCCCTTTGGGACGGTTCTCTGGTCGTATTCGAATCAGAAGCCTCAAAATTTTTGAAGTCTCTTTGTTGCAAACAAGTTCTTTTGATTATATATAAAGTGTTCAAGGGTGGTTTCTACTCCACCGGCTTACCTTTGGTCAATAAAGTTGATCGCACATGATAAGCATCATGTTACATAGTGGGGTCTTTACTCATTGTTCGGATCACATAAACCGGAGGTTTACTTGAAGGATCACAGGTATGCTGTTATGGTTGTCTCAAAGATATAATGGAGAACCGGTTTGTTATGATTCCGGGTTATATGTAAAGTGTATGACTCTCCATGCGGTAAGCCGCCAAGGGACTTGTGATTTGTTTTTCTATGCAGGACAATTAAAGACAGCTCTTTAAACATAAGGAAAACAGAGGATCAAGCATAACCCGGAAGAATATAAAAGGGCAGCTTAAACAATGTTGAGCGCTACACACGTGCGCGATGGCACGACAAAATTAAGTGTTTGTCCTACTCTATTACATGACTCCCCGAGTCCAAAAGGTGAGGCATCGTCTTTTAAGACATAACCATGAGCCGCTTGCGAGATCAAGGGCGTTGTTGGCCTGACGTTTCCGGGTCATCCCTCTCCGCTCCTCCAGTTGTTTCCATGACCTGGAAGGTTGATGATTTCCAGTCAATGCCACTCAAGGCTTCAAATCGAGCCTCATCATCAATTAACCCGGCCGGGTCAACTTCAGGGGCGAAGGTATGCTTACGAGTTGGAGGAATCAGGCTGACTGCTTCATAGCGTGGTGTTGGGATTCTCTGATTCTCCGCGTCATAGCCCGGTTGATATTTGGTAAGATCTGTGTCATTGCCAATCAAAGTGGCCACAGGGTGTACGCTCTTCACACAAGCGGCAAAGTCCTTCTGGTCAAAGGGGGTGCCGTCTTCCTTCAAGCTGGGATACCCAAGGGCGATGTCGGCCGGGTCTAGCTCCGGTAGAAACGCCTTGGCCCGGCTCAGAGCGGCTATAGCTCCGGCTCTTGCAGAAGCCCGTCTCAATTCTTGGAAGCGTTGAGGAAGTACGGCAAGCCGCCTGAGTACATCCGCCAAGTGAGTGGGAACTTCATTTGACAGAGCCACAACGGCTAAGGCACGTTGTGACCCGGTGTAAAGTTGCTCTACCAAGGTATAAACCGCCTTCAATTTTGTCAGCACATTTTGATTAAGATTGGAGCTCCTGGGGCCTGCATTGCAAAGACAGGTAAGCTGATGACAATTGAGATGCTCTTTGGAAAAGATGTAAACTAGCTAAAGCACTTCGAGTAGCTTACCAAAGATTGCGGAGACCATCTGAGAAACATGGTGTTTTAAGCCGGATAGCTCGGCGGCTGTTCCAGCAAGAGTGGCCTCCGCTTGTTCGGCCCGGCTGAGCAAAGCCGCCTTTTCATCCGCCCAGGCTTTTCTCTCTGCTTCAAATTTCTTCTTCAGTTTCTCTTGAGCAGATACACTGATTTCAAATTTGGAGTTGGCCTTTTGGGTTTCATTTTCTTGAGTCTTCAGGCGGTTCTTTAAATCAGAGATCTTCGATTCAAATTGCTTGACGGCGGCCTGTTTAAATTCCGGGTCACAGTTAGGGTGATTATAATACAACATTAAGTCCCAAGCACTTTGCAAGCAAAGACACTTGGCACTTGGGGGCTAATGTATGCCGAAGAGCTCTATTTACAGTGGCGGTTCATGCAAATAAGTCCCAAGCACTTTGCAAGCAAAGGTACTTGGCACTTGGGGGCTAATGCATATTGTTGTTCAACTACTTGATTAAAACAAGGTAAGGACCGATTCAGATATGCTGATTAAACCGGACCTTGAGTGCTACCAGGTAAGCCGGTTTTCTTGCAGTGATTACTAAGCCGGTATTAAGTCTACAACATATTTTATTATAAGTAATAGACTTGGGGGCTGGCATGGTAAGTATAACTATGAAGTAAGAAAGAGAGTTATACCTCAGATTTTTGCTGTATTTGTTTCACCATGTCAATCTCCAGATCCCGGCTGTTGTGCACTTGATTTACATAGCCAGAGACAATATCTTCAATGCTCAGATGAGCATAATCAGTGATGTTCAACTTGGCCCGGCGGCGCTCCAGAAGTTCTTCCTTGGCAGAGCACTTGGCCAGCACGGTAGGTTGTCCCGGTTCGACAAACTCAATCCGGGTGATCTCAACGTCCGGATCATCTGGATGAGCCGGGCTGGGGATCTCCGGGTTATCAGAACCTTCTATAGCTTGTTCAACAGTTGGAGCAGCGGTGGCATCAGGAGATGGTACAGCCGGCGACTCGTCAGCGGAGACATTAGGAGCAGCCGTTCTAAGTTCCGGCTCAGCCAGGACCGGCTCTTCGGCCGGCTTAATTTTCTTCGCCCTCTTGCTGGGCTTCACTTGTACACTGCAAGTCAAAGGGTTAGTGCAAAAACATGAGTAAGATAAGCGCAAAATCAACTGATCATCATTACCCGGGAGCGGTTTTGAAAGCCGGCAAGCTGGACTGCATTGAGTCGCCGGAGGAAGGCGAAGTTCCCTGGTAGTTTGAGTCAGAAGATTTAAGGGGTTGACGAGTGGCGCCCGCCAAAGGATACAAAGAATATAAGTCGGAGATAACCTCAGTCCGGCGCTTCCTTGATGCTTCGGGTAAGCCGGAGGAGAGGTCTGCATCTTTGCTGGTCCGGGTTTGCCTCTGACTCTCATAAATCTGATGCTTCAAAAGAAATTGAGGATCTTGATAAGCTAAAGGATGTGAAAATCTTACTTTCCGGGTTACTCTTCGGACTTTCCGTCTCGGCAAAGGCTCGGAGTCGGAGGAAATTATAGTTACCTCTTCATTCACTTCATGACTCGTTCCGGTGTCCTCCTGCTGATAATCCGTGTCAATAAGATGGTTAAAAAAGGAGCCTAAAGAGTCAAGAGCTACCTCTGACTCGGAGGTGTCTTCCAGACGAAGCAGGTCCGAGGCGCTAGGTTTACTCCCCTTCTTACGGGGAGCGGCTTTCCTGGCGGCTTTCTTAACTTTTCTGGCTTTCTTGGCAGCTTCGTGGTCATACTTGACCTTCCAGAATTTATCATTAGCCTGTAAAATACAACAAAGGTTAGTGAGTTAAGACAAAATCGTTAAAATGGAAGGAGAAGTATTCAGGTCAATGTTTTACCGCTGGAGCCGGGTTAGTCTTGCAGAAAGGGCTTAAGCCCACTCTCCCGCAATCTGCCAGGCTCTCGTTCAGAAGCGACTTGGTTGTATCATCAATGACGTCCTCAGGTAAGTCATCTGGACTGTGTCGAAGAGGATCATCCTTCTGGCCCGTGTAATCACACATCAAGCCGGGGCGGCGGCTTAAAGGAATCACCCGCCAGGCAACCCAGACCCGGACCAGATCAATACCATTTAAGCCGTTCCCCAGAAGAGCTTTGATTTTGTTGATGGTGGGAGTAAGTGGTTGACGTTCAGCTTGAGATAATTTGTCTGGCAAGGGGTGATTTGACTCCAGACGCAGGGCGCGAAGCCGGGCAGAGGTTCTCGTCAGCCGAGAAGTGTCCTGGCAGTAGAACCATGTTTGGTTCCAATCTTTCGGGTGGCTTGGCGGCTCAGCATAAGGGAAGAGACAATCTCTCCATCGTTGGATTGAAATTCCACCGAGTTCCAAGCTAGGCCCGTTGGCACATTCATTCTGGCGGTTCAGGTAAAATAACTCCCTAAAGAGCAGCAAGCTGGGTTCTTCTCCGAGGTACACCTCACAGAACACTTGGAAGTTGCAGATGTTTGACACGGAATTGGGTCCGATGTCTTGAGGTCGCAGATCAAAGAAGTGCAGGACATCTCTGAAGAATTTTGAGCCGGGAGGAGCAAAGCCCCGGTTCATGTGATCAGTAAATATGACAACTTCCCCATCCTTGGGTTGAGGCCTCTCTTCTAACGGGTCAGGAGCACGATAGGACATGACCTCTTTCTTTGGCAGGTAACCCGTTTTTCACGAAATCAGCTAAGATGCTGTCGGTGACGTTGGATCTAACCCAGTTGCATGTGATGGGTGCTTTGGGAGCCTTAGGCGGCATTGTGAAAGATGGAAGCCTATGACAAAATAAAGTTTCCGGTTCAAATTTAAGCCGGAGGAAAATTTCAGTTCAGTATTCAAGATGGTGGCTTATGAAAGGGCCTAATGATATATGGCTAATTGTGTCAGGTTATTTAAGCCGCCGTGGATATCATGAGAAATTAAGTTATTTAACTCTCTTATGAATGATCCGGAAATTTCACAAAGCATGGCCTCTTTTAAGCCGGCGATATGACCCCTCATGGCTAACAGATGCAGTTTTTGCCTATGTGTTGCACAAACAAGTTTCACAGATTATAGGGATTATTTTGGATTAAACGATCGTCCAGAAAAGAAAAAATTCCTAGACCTAAAAACTGATACTGAGAAGTTCATAAGCTCTAAAAGAGGTCTTTTTGCAAACAAAAGGGGTCTGCTAGTATTGAAAATGGGCGTGAAATGACTACCGCCGAAGTTATGCACTATTCTTGGATCAAAAGGGGCCGTTGTGGAAGAACTACGAAGGAATCGCGAGGAACCACGAAGAACACAGAAGAACTCATGAACCCTAATGTGGATCTAGTATGCGGGACAACGAGGACTTACTGGTGCTGATGAGCAGCGGAGGTGCGCCGCGGTTCTCTGGTCAAGACGGGTCGATGCACCGGCCTTGGTCGGTGCAGACAGGATGCGCGGCGGCGGCGGAGCTTGGGCTCTGAGGTGTCGAGAGGAGGAAGACGATGGAAAGGGAAGAGTGACGAAGACCTGAGGGCCGGGCCTACTTATAAGGGACGGCTGATGAATGGGCGCGAGAAACGAGGAGGCTGAAGACGTGGTTATCCACCTGCGGAGACGCCTCGATTTTCGGGACAATTATTAAGGTAAGGATCCGTTGAGGTGCGTTTTGCAGAACGTGCATTAATGGCGGATGACATCATGGCGGGTTACAAGAATCCAGAAGATGACGTCACGACGGGTTACAAAGAATCCAGAAGATGACGTCACGGCGGGTTACAAAGAATCCAGAAGATGACGTCATGGCGGGTTATAGCCTTTGTGCAGGCAGAAGCCAGAAGATTTTTTATTAAGGTATTGAAGATTGATTTGAACCGGTTCATGTCAATCTGGGGCCTAATGATGGGGATATAACTACTGGAGTCACCCGCCCGGAAAGGGCCGGATTATGTCATGACGATCATCACGTGAAGCCCAATATCAAGCTTGAGGATGGCGGTTCAATAATGGGCCTAAGGCCTGGAGGCGGCTTAAGGCCCGTAGTGATAACCCGCCGATAAGGCATGACTTATAGTGTAAGGCAAGAATAGTTAAGAGTCCGAGCCGGACAATGTTTATAAGTTGGCCGGGTCTCTGAGAGCCGCTGGGCATTAACCTCTCTATATAAAGGGACGACCCAGCGGCGGTTCAGGACAAGTAAGATCAGATCGATAACTAGGTGCAGCGGTTTAGCTCCTTGGTCATCAAAACCCTAAGTAATCCAACCTCAACTGGAGTAGGCTTTTACCTTCACCGTAAGGGGCCGAACCAGTATAATCCTCGTGTCCTTTGTCCCGTTTAACCCCTTTAAGCTTCCTAGTTGCAATGGCTCCATGACTAAGTCCTTGCACGAGGACATCTGCCGTGACAATTCCATGACACTATTGTTTAATAAACATTCTGTGGTGCACACATTTTTGCCTGCTCCTGCTCTCTTCGATTATCACAGCAAGGAAAGATATTATGTTCTTGAGAGCTAGTCCCGCACGCACAACGCAGAGGTTGTAGCTGCTAAGCGGGCTGGGGAGGCTGCACCTAGAGACTCCGTGAGATATCACACTAACTACTACGCAAGATACTGACAGTGGTTACCAAGTTAGGCCAAAAGCCTATACTTGGGGAGTACGTATTTCCACCGACATTACATTCATGTTCACATATTCAATTCCAGTTGTCGGTGTCCACACTTTTTCATTGTATTATACATGCTAGATTTATTTTCTCGCCTTCTTCTTCTGTGTTTGAAAAACTTTGAGAAAACCCAAAAATATTTCCTTCTTCTTTTCGGATTTTCTGTCTAGTTTAATTAGTTGCAGTATTAAAGAAAAACCAAAAAGATTTCTCGATTCTTCTTGCTTGTTGGGAGCTTTCCCCCGTAAATAGTTTTTCTTGTTTTTGTTTTTCCTTTTTTAGTTTGCTTTTTTCTAGAAAAACTAAAAACTCCAAAAATATTTCAGTGTGTTTCTCTGAATTTCTTTTCTGTTATTGAGTCATACTAAGGATAAGACCATGATGAAATTGTTGAGTGGCTCTCATATGCATTATTGTTGATCTAACAAAGAGCCCAAATTATGTTGTCTTCTCCTTTGAATAAAATGTTTGCATATTCCAGCTTAGTCCACGGCATTCTTGCACTATTATTATTTTGAAATCGTTCGGTCATGCAAGTGAACGGCAATAATGATGATATTTGGTGAACTAGATGTGGCAGAGTGAAACGAGTATGAATTCAACTTGTTCTGTTTTTGTAAATAGGTTTATCCTAGTATCCATTATTCAGCATATTACGATCAAACATGTTTGCAATAACAATTAGAGACTATACTTTCTCATGCCATGCTTAAGTAGCTAGGAGTAGATAATGATTTATCTTGGATGTAAACATTGTGTTAAAATGATTGTGATGTAGTATGATGATATGTTATCCTCATCCGAATGTTCGAGTGGCTTGACTTGGCACATGTTCATGCATGTAGTCGAATCAAAACAACATAGCCTCTATGATATTTATGTCCATGGTGTTCATATCCTACTCATCTAGTATCCAATGTTCGTTATGCATAATGCATGTTCATGACCATTTTCGCTCTCTAGCTGGCCGCTTCCCAACCTATTTGCTAGCCTTCGCCTGTAGTAAGCGGAAATAGTGCTTGTGCATAAAAATCCTAAAACCCAAGTTATTCCAGATGAGTCCACCATACCTACTGATACGTCCATTTTGCATCATGCTTTTATATCGATATTTATTACATTGTGGGCTGTTATTACACATTATGTCACAATACTTATGCCTATTCTCTCATATTTTACAGGGTTTACATGAAGAGGGAGAATGCCGGCAGCTCGAGTACTGGGCTGGAAAAGGAGCAATTATTAGAGAGCTATTCTGCACAACTCCAAAGTCCTGAAACTTCACGGAAGCACGTTTTGGAATATCTAAAAAAATACTGGCGAAAGAATCAACCAGAGGGGGCCCACACCCTGGCCACGAGGGTGGGGCGCGCCCTACCCCCCTGGGCGCGCCCCCCTGTCTCGTGGGACCCCTGGCAGGCCTCCGGTGCCCATCTTCTGCTATATGAAGTCTTTCGTCCTAGAAAAAATAAAGAGGAAGCTTTCGGGACAAAACTCCGCCGCCACGAGGCGGAACCTTGGCGGAACCAATCTAGGGCTCCGGCGGAGTTGTTCTGCCGGGGAAACATCCCTCCGGGAGGGGGAAATCATCACCATCGTCATCACCATCGATCCTCTCATTGGCTGGGGGTCAATCTCCATCAACATCTTCACCAGCACCATCCCCTCTCAAACCCTAGTTCATCTCTTGTATCCAATCTTTGTACCAAAACCACAAATTGGTACCTGTGGGTTGCTAGTAGTGTTGATTACTCCTTGTAGTTGATGCTAGTTGGTTTATTTGGTGGAAGATCATATGTTCAGATCCTTTATGCATATTAATACCCCTCTGATTAGGAACATGAATATGATTTGTGAGTAGTTATGTTTGTTCCTGAGGACATGGCAGAAGTATTGCTATAAGTAGTCATGTGAATTTGGTATTCGTCCGATATTTTGATGAGATGTATGTTGTCTTTCCCCTAGTGGTGTTATGTGAACGTCGACTACATGAAACTTCACCATTATTTGGGCCTAGGGGAAGGCATTGGGAAGTATAAGTAGATGATAGGTTGCTAGAGTAACAGAAGCTTAAACCCTAGTTTATGCGTTGCTTCGTAAGGGGCTGATTTGGATCCACATGTTTCATGCTATGGTTAGGTTTACCTTAATACTTCTTTTGTAGTTGCGGATGCTTGCAAGAGGGGTTAATCATAAGTGGGATGCTTGTCCAAGGAAGGGCAGTACCCAAGCACCGGTCCACCCACATATCAAATTATCAAAGTAACGAACGCGGATCATATGAGCGTGATGAAAACTAGCTTGACGATAATTCCCATGTGTCCTCGGGAGCGCTTTCCTTTATATAAGAGTTTGTCCAGCCTTGTCCTTTGCTACAAAAAGGATTGGTCCACCTTGCTTCACCTTGTTTACTTTTATTACTTGTTACCCGTTACAAATTACCTTATCACAAAACTATCTATTACTGATAATTTCAGTGCTTGCAGAGAATACCTTACTAAAAACCGCTTGTCATTTCCTTCTGCTCCTCGTTGGCTTCGACACTCTTACTTATCGAAAGGACTACGATAGATCCCCTATACTTGTGGGTCATCAAGACTCTTTTTTGGCTCCGTTGCCGGGGAGTGAAGCGCCTTTCGTAGGTGGAATTTGGTAAGGAAAATTTTATATAGTGTGCTGATTTTTACTGTCACTTGTTACTATGGAAAGTAATCCTTTGAGGGGCTTTTTCGGGGTATCTTCACCCCGACCAGTAGAGCAAAGAGTTTCTCCTCAACCTACTGAAAATGTTTACTTTGAAATTCCTTTGGGTATGATAGAGAAACTGCTAGCTAATCCTTTTACAGGAGATGGAACATTGCATCCCGATTTGCACCTAATCTATGTGGATGAAGTTTGTGGATTATTTAAGCTTGCAGGTATGCCCGAGGATGTTATCAAGAAGAAGGTATTCCCTTTATCTTTGAAGGGAAATGCATTGACATGGTTTAGGCTATGTGACGATATGGGATCATGGAACTACAACCGATTGAAATTGGAATTTCATCAGAAGTTTTATCCTATGCATCTAGTTCATCGTGATCGTAATTATATATAATTTTTGGCCTCGCGAAGGAGAAAGCATCGCTCAAGCTTGGGGGAGGCTTAAGTCAATGTTATATTCATGCCCCAATCATGAGCTCTCAAGAGAAATTATTATTCAAAAAATTTATGCTCGACTTTCTCTCAATAATCGCTCCATGCTCGATACTTCTTGTACTGGTTCTTTTATGATGAAGACCATTGAATTCAAATGGGATTTATTGGAAAGAATTAAACGCAACTCTGAAGATTTGGACCTCGACGAAGGTAAGGAGTCTGGTATAAAACCTAAGTTTGATTGTGTTAAATCCTTTACGGATACCGATGTTTTCCGTGAATTTAGCACTAAATATGGACTTGACTCTGAGATAGTAGCTTCCTTCTGTGAATCCTTTGCTACTGATGTTGATCTCCCTAGGGAGAAGTTGTTTAAATATCATCCTCCCATTGAAGTAAAAGTAGTTGAACCTATTAAAGTTGAAGAAAATACTATCACTTATAATGTTGATCCTATTGTTCCTACCGCTTATATTGAGAAACCACCTTTCCCTGTTAGAATAAAGGATCATGCTAAAGCTTCAACCGTGGTTCGTAAGAGTAATGCAAGAACACCTACACCCCCTGAGAAAATTAAAGTTGAACCTAGTATTGCTATGGTTAAAGCTCTCTTGGCCGATAATATTGATGGGCATGTTATTTACTTCTGTGATGAAGCTGCTAGAATTGCTAGACCCGATACTAAGGGTAAACATAGGCCTGTTGTTGGCATGCATGTTGTTTCTGTTAAAATAGGATTTCATTGTTATTGTTGGTTTAGGGGATATGTCTCATGAGTTTAATTTTGCTAAATTTCGTAGACAACCCCATGATAAAGAATTTCCTGGTAAAGATAAAATTATTGGTCTTGCTTCTATTATCGTGCCTCCTAATGATCCTTTAGAGCAATATTTGCTAGACCATGAAAATGATATGTTTATGAATGAAAAAAGGGAAATAGATGAAGTATTCTTTAAACAGGGACCTATTTTGAAACACAATTTGCCTGTTGAAATTATAGGGGATCCTCCTCCACCCTAGGGTGACCCCGTGTTTGAGCTTAAACCATTACCTGATACTCTTAAATATGCTTATCTTGATGAAAAGAAGATATACCCTGTTATTATTAGTGCTAGCCTTTCAGAGCAAGAAGAAGAGAAATTATTAAAAACTCTAAAGAAGAACCGTGCTGCTATTGGGTATACGCTTGATGATCTTAAGGGCATTAGTCCCACTCTATGCCAGCACAAAATAAAATTGGAGAAAGACGCTAAACCGGTTGTGGATCACCAACGAAGGTTTAATCCTAAGATGAAAGAAGTGGTAAGAAAAGAAATACTAAAGCTTCTGGAGGCAGGTATAATTTATCCCGTTGCTGATAGTCAGTGGGTAAGTCATGTTCATTGTGTCCCTAAGAAGGGAGGCATTACTATTGTTCCAAATGATAAAGATGAATTGATCCCACAAAGAATTTTTACAGGTTATAGAATGGTAATTGATTTCCGCAAACTAAATAAAGCTACTAAAAAGGATCATTACCCTTTACCTTTTATTGATCAAATGCTAGAAAGATTATCCAAACATACACATTTTTGCTTTCTAGATGGTTATTATGGTTTCTCTCAAATACCTGTGTCGAAAGAGGATCAAGAAAAGACCACTTTTACTTGCCCTTTTGGTACCTTTGCTTATAGACATATGCCTTTTGGTTTATGCAATGCACCTGGTACCTTTCAAAGATGTATGACTGCTATATTCTCTGACTTCTGTGAAAAGATTGTTGAGATTTTCATGGATGACTTCTCCGTATATGGAACCTCTTTTGATGATTGCTTAAGCAACCTTGATCGAGTTTTGCAGAGATGTGAAGAAACTAATCTTGTCTTGAATTGGGAGAAGTGCCACTTTATGGTTAATGAAGGTATTGTCCTGGGGCATAAAATTTCTGAAAGAGGTATTGAAGTTGATAAAGCTAAAGTCGATGCTATTGAAAAGATGTCATGTCCTAAGGACATCAAATGTATAAGAAGTTTCCTTGGTCATGCCGGTTTTTATAGGAGGTTCATTAAAGACTTCTCAAAAAATTCTAGGCCTCTGACTAATCTCTTACAAAAAGATGTTCCTTTTGTCTTTGATGATGATTGTGTAGAAGCATTTGAAATACGTAAGAAAGCTTTGATTTCTGCACCTATTGTTTAGCCACCTAATTGGAATTTACCCTTTTAAATTATGTGTGATGCTAGGGATTATGCTGTAGGCACTGTTCTAGGACAAAGAGTTGATAATAAATTATATGTTATCCAATATGCTAGTAAAACTCTAGACAGTGCTCAGAGAAATTATGCTACTACTGAAAAAGAATTTTTAGCAGTTGTATTTTCTTGTGATAAGTTCAGACCTTACATTGTTGATTCTAAAGTAAAATTTCACACTGATCATGCTTCTATTAAATATCTTATGGAAAAGAAAGATGCTAAACCTAGACTTATTAGATGGGTTCTCTTCCTACAAGAATTTGATTTGCATATTATTGATAGAAAGGGAGCTGAGAACCCCGTTGCAACCAACTTGTCTAGGTTAGAGAATGTTCTCAATGACCCACTACCTATTGATGATAGCTTTCCTGATGAACAATTAGCTATCATAAATGCTTCTCGTACTGCTCCATGGTATGCTGATTATTCTAATTATATTGTTGCTAAATTTATACCACCTAGTTTCACATACCAGCAAAAGAAAAAGTTTTTCTATGATTTAAGACATTACTTCTGGGATGACCCACACCTTTATAAAGAAGGAGTAGATGGTGTTATTAGACGTTGTGTACCTGAGCATGAACATGAGGACACCACGCTGGAGATAGAACTGCAAATAAGGTATTGCAATCCGGTTTTTATTGGCCTACTCTCTTCAAAGATGCCCGTAAGTTTGTCTTGTCTTGTGATAAATGTTAAAGAATTGGTAATATTAGTAGACGTCAAGAAATGCCTATGAACTATTCACTTGTTATTGAACCATTTGATGTTTGGGGCCTTGATTATATGGGACCGTTTCCTTCCTCTAATGGGTATACACATATTTTAGTTGTTGTTGATTACGTTACTAAGCGGGTAGAAGCTATTCCAACTAGTAGTGTTGATCATAACACCTCTATTAAGATGCTTAAAGAAGTTATTTTTCCAAGGTTTGGACTCCCTAGATACTTAATGACTGATGGTGGTTCACATTTTATTCATGGTGCTTTTCGTAAAATGCTTGCTAAGTATAATGTTAATCATAGAATTGCATCTCCTTACCACCCACAGTCTAGTGGTCAAGTAGAACTAAGTAATAGGGAGATTAAATTAATTTTGCAAAAGACTGTTAATAGATCTAGAAAGAATTGGTCCAAGAAACATGATGATGCATTATGGGCCTATAGAACTGCATATAAAAATCCTATGGGTATGTCTCCGTATAAAATGGTTTATGGAAAAGCATGTCACTTACCTCTCAAACTAGAACATAAGGCATATTGGGCCATTAAAGAGCTCAATTATGATTTCAAACTTGCCGGTTTGAAGAGACTATTTGACAATAGCTCACTTGATGAATGGATAACTCAGGCCTATGAGAATGCCAAACTGTTTAAAGAAAAGGTTAAAAGATGGCATGCCAAAAGGATACAAAAGCGTGAGTTTAATGTAGGTGATTATGTTTCGCTATACAAGTCTCGTTTAAGTTTTTTGCAAGAAAACTCCTCTCTAAATGGGAAGGTCCTTACGTTATCGAGGAGGTCTATCGTTACGGTGCCATAAAAATTAACAACTTCGAAGGCACAAACCCGAAGGTGGTGAATGGCCAAAGAATCAAACATTATATCTCAGGTAATCCCATAAATGTTGAAACTAATGTTATTGATACCGTAACCCCGGAGGAGTACATAAGGGACACTTTCCAGAACGTTACAGACTCCGAAAAGGAATAGGTATGTGGTACGGTAAGCAAACCGACTCCAAAACAGTTCTAATAGCAATTTTTCTCCGTTTTGGAATATTTCAGAAAATAGGAAAATAAGAAGTAGTCTGAAGAGGACACGAGGCATCCACGAGGGTGGAGGGCGCGCCCTACCCCCCTGGGTGTGCCCCCTCCTCGTGGGTACCTCGTGTGCCCTCCGCACTCTGTTTTCTTGCATGATACTTCTTTCGGTCGGTAAAAATTCATTATATAATCTCCCGAAGGTTTGGACCACCGTATCACGCAAATATCCTCTATTTTTCGTTTTGAGTTGTTTCCACCACAGATTAGAGCAAGATGTCATCTCAAGACTCCGACGGAGAGACCTATGTCTCACATCTCATTGCTGACCCAAAGACCTATGGGGACCTATCTCCTTGTGGTCGAACTACGGATGATGAGGAGGATGCTCATTTGAGGAGGATCAATGATTCAAGTTCAGAGGAGGAGGATGTTCCTCTACATCAATCTGGGGATATGCACGTGAAGTTCAAGAAGCCTAGCCTCCCTAAGAGGGCTAAACTGTCTAACAACCGATCTATTCCTTCTCGTTTTCGGAAGAAAAGCAAAGGGGATTTATGTGACAAGATCTTGAAGCTGGAATCGGAGGTCGATGATTTAAAGGAGGAAATTGCTCTCCTCAATTACAATATGAAAGAGCTGAAGGCACAATTATCTTCATCATCACCATCCTCTTCAACTCCGCAGAAAGAGACATAAGCACATGGGTATGGGCACTCCCCTTGTGTGACGCCCCCGATTCGACCGTACACTAATCATACACGCAAATGTGTACGATCAAGATCAGGGACTCACGGGAAGATATCACAACACAACTCTAGCCACAAATAGAAATAATACAAGCTTTATATTACAAGCCAGGGGCCTCGAGGGCTCGAATACAAGCTCGATACACAAGAGTCAGCGGAAGCAACAATATCTGAGTACAGACATAAGTTAGACAAGACTGCCTTACGAAGGCAAACACAAAAGCAACAACGATCGAAGAGGCAAGGCCTCCTGCCTGGGACCTCCTAACTACTCCTGGTCATCGGCGGTCTCCACATAGTAGCATCCGTCGGCAGTGGCATCTGACTCCAGGGATCCACCATCTGGTTGCATCAACCGGAAAGAAGAATGAAGGGGGAAAAGGGGTAGCAAAGCAACCGTGAGTACTCATCCAAAGTACTCGCAAGCATCAGATCTATACTAAGTATGCATTGGTATCAAAGGGAAGGGCTGTATCTGTGGACTGAACTGCAGAATGCCAGAATAGGGGGGAAGGCCTAGCCTATCGAAGACTAGCACCTTTAAGCAGCTCGAAGAATGTTGCAGCATGTAGAAGAGTAAAGAATAGCAGTTTAATTAACAAGCATGTTGTAACATTAAGGCCCAGAGATCCTCCTCGTCTCCCTGCGAGAAAGCAATCTCGGAGCCAGATATCCATCACATGTCTCAAGTATCCATTTCTAGTTATATAAGATCCGGATACAATTCTGAATGTCCATTACCGTGGACACGGTATTCGAATATATGTCTTCCCTGCAGGGGTGCACCACGTTACCCAACACGCTCGATCACTCTGGCCGGACACACCTTCCTGGGGTCAATGCCCGGCCTTGGAAGATCAACACGTCGCAGCCCGACCTAGGCTCAGCAGAGAGGTCCCTGCCGGTCTACATCCTAAGCACTCTGGGGTCTGGGCCCATCGCCCGTTGCACTCTGGGTCGTTGTGAGCAGGGCGGACCAGGCTCCACCACTACAGGATGGTGCCGGCCCAGCCGTGCCGCAATGCTGAACTGGACGTCTGACAAAGCTTCGGCTGATACTGCGATGTCGAGGCCCATATCTATTCTCGCGTGGTGGTTTGTGCGTAAAGGCCAAAGGCCAACTCAGAACATATACCCAAACCTGTTAGTGCATTGGAGGCTCTCGGAGACGAGCAGAGACTCACGATAATGTTACCCCGTCGCCCCGTCTCAAGGAAATACGACAAGGGCTAGCCCAGCCCACTCGAGGGCGGCCTGCCGGCCCGGCCGTGCCTCGTAACCATCTTGCGGGTGCTCTCCGGGCCCGCTCGACTTTCACCAAGGTCTCCAAGTCAAGGTAACCGTGTGTCCAAACATCAAGGGGAAAACCCAAGGAATCACCCTCGGAGAATTCCACTCGATGTAACCATCAAGGTGAACGTAAGAGGGACCACCCTAGGGGTTCACACTTGAGGTGTTTAACGACAGAGCCGTATCGGGAATGGTGAAAGAGGAAATCACCCTCGATGACCACGACCGAATAGCTACACTATAGAATTATCATCAGGAGTGCATCATGAGGGATCACCCTCGGCACTCGATAGTAGTTCTGCAGAGTCGAGCAACAAAAGGGGCGTGATGTGATGTGAGGTGTCGGGCTCTGGTCGTCGGAAACGTTGATCGAGTCGTCGATGATGAAGCAGGGGCAATAAGGACAAGGTGGGGGTCACTGATGGATCACTATCCAACCTATACTAAGCAGTTTAGGATAAGCAGGTAGGTAACAATAAGTAGGTTACAAAAGCAGGCTATGCATCAGAATAGGAGCAATCAAATACAGTAGCAAAATCTAATGCAAGCATGAGAGAATGGAATGGGCGATATCGGGATGATCAAAGGGGGGGCTTGCCTGGAAGCTCCGCTGAAAGGGAAGAAGGGGTCGTCGTCGACGTAGTCAATCACAGCGGCATCGGCAACCGTCACGGGGTCTACCGAAGAGAAGAGGGGGAAGAGCTAGACGTGTTCTAACGCAGCGTTAGGCGATACTGGCGAAGGGGGAAAACATCCGGGGAAGTTTTCCCAGTTTCGGACGTCTGTTAGACAGATGACCCGAAGGGGGAAAGTTGCATGATCGCTATGCTAGGAACGTGTGGTAGACGAATGGGCTGCGTATTCAGATTCATCTCGTCGTTCTGAGCAACTTTCATGTAGAAAACTTTTTCATCCGAGTTACAGATTATTTTATATTATTTTTCAAAGTTTTAAACATTTTCTGAAATTATTATTAAAATTTAAAAAGGGGATATTGCATCAGCATGATGTCATCATGACGTCATCAGTCAACTGAGTTGACCAGAGTCAACCCTGACATGTCGGGCCGTTCTGTCATAGACTACTAACTAATTAACAGTTTTAATTAACTAATCAAGTTAATTAGGTAAACTAAACATAGTTAATTATGTTAATTAATTGGTTAATTAATTAATTATTAATTTTTTTCTATTAGTTTTTTGTGGGTGGGCCCTGCGTGTCTGTGGCCAGGGGCCATAGCAGATGCGGGCTAACGGTGTGATTGCGGGCGCCAGGAGTGGGCGCCCGTTTGGTGTACGAGGCCACTAGGGGGGCGCCGGCCACGGCGGCTGGCCGGAGTAGGGCGGCGCGGCGACAGCCGTAGAGGCACGGGTGAGCGGGGCGCGAGCCGCACCAGCGCTAGGCGGCAGCGGGTAGAGCGTGCGCGGGGCAGGGCGCCTAACGCGCGCCGCGGGCACGGCAGTACGACGGTGAGCGCGAGCGCACGACGGATAGGGCGCGGGGGGACTGCGGTGAGCAGCGACAACCGGGACCGCGGAGCGTGCACGACGATGACAGGAACAAGGGGGAGATAGGAGGGGTTCTCACCCCCATTTTCAGGGGATCAGGGTCTGCGAAGCTTGATGGAGCCGTTGAGGGAGAGTGGGGAGGCGACGCCGACGAGGTGGTGACGAGTGGCGACGGCGCGACGGGTGGCGAAGGCGTCACGGTCCGGGAACGGCGAGCGGCGAAGCCGGGGCGGCGCCAGGGGGCAGCGGCTTCGGGGTGTCGCCGCGAGGGAGGGCTTCGAGGGAAGAGGGGTGAGCCGACGGCGTGCGGCGGCGTCGGGAGGTTGCTGCGAGGGGGCCCTAAGCGACGGTGGCGTCGGGGATGCGG
>NC_057805.1:285679952-285691486 GCF_018294505.1 Triticum aestivum
AGAGAAAGAAAGAGAGTCGTGGGGGGAGTGGGGGATCGAGTGGGGCTAGGGTTTCGGTCGGGAGGGTTAGTAGACAGGTGGAGTTGGGCCGGTCGGCAGGGCTGATTGGCCCAGTTGGACCAGGGGCCTTGTTGTATTTTTTTGCTGCTTGTTTTCACCTTTTCTTTTATATACTTTGTCGTTTGATTAAATTTTGAAAATGAAAACGAACGTGATTGGATCATTGCAAGGTTAAACAACAAGAAACGCGATGACGTGGCATCGCTAGCATGGGATTACTGTACCATAATTATCCGGGTGTTACACCTTGGCAACTGCCAAGCTTGGGGGAGGTGCCCCGGTATCGTATTACCATCGCACTCCTATCTTTACCCTTTTTCCTAGTTCGATCCTTCTGGTAATATCTTGTAGTAGAATAAAGTTTTAGTATGATCTAGTCTTGAGTTTTGCTTAATAGTCGTTCTATGTAATCGAGTCCGTGAGCTATATATACAATAAAGATTAGTTTTGAGTTGAAGGTTTGGTTATCTTGCCATGATCTTGAGGGAATAAAAGAATTAAAGAGATCATATTGATCTTATGGAGAGTAGTGATTTCACATATAAAAGAGTATGATCAATAAAAGTTGTTGAGAGTTGCCGAACATAGTTTTGGTCATCGTTGCAATTAATAGGAAGTAATAAAGAAAGAGAGGTTTTCACATATAAATATACTATCTTGGACATCTTTTATGATTGTGAGCACTCATTAAAATATGACATGCTAAAAATTTGATGTTGGACAAGGAAGACAACTTAATGGGTTATGTTTTCTAATATCTGAAATAAAGTATATTGTCATGGATCATCCAACAGGTTGTGATTGCCTTTCCCCCTCATGCTAGCCAAATTCTTTGCACCAAGTAGAGATACTACTTGTTCTTCCAAATATCCTTAAACCTGGTTTTGCCATGAGAGTCCAGCATATCTACCTATGGATTGAGTAAGATCCTTCAAGTAAGTTGTCATTGTTGCATGCAATAAAAATTGCTTTTTAAATATGTATGATCTATTGATGTGGAGAAAATAAGCTTTATACAATCTTGTGATATGGAAGAAATAAATGCGACGGACTACATAATAAAGGTCCATATTGCAAGTGGCAATATAAAGTGACGTTCTTTCGCATTAAGGTTTTGTGCATCCAACCATAAAAGCACATGACAACCTCTGCTTCCCTCTGCGAAGGTCCTATCTTTTACTTTTGTCTTGTACCTTATGCAAGAGTCATGGTGATCTTCACTTTTCCTTTTTATATTTTATCCTTTGGCAAGCACATTGTGTTGGAAAGATCCTAATATATATATCCAATTGGATGTAAGTTAGCATGAACTATTATTGTTGACATTACCCTTGAGGTAAAAGGTTGGGAGGCAACACTATAAGCCCCTATCTTTCTCTGTGTCCGATTAAAACTCCATAGCCATAAGTATTGCGTGAGTGTTAGCAATTGTGAAAGACTAAATGATAGTTGAGTATGTGGACTTGCTGAAAAGCTCTTACATTGACTCTTTCCTATGTTATGATAAATTGCAATTGCCTCAATGACCGAGATCATAGTTTGTTAGTTTTCAATGAAGTTTCTGATTCATACTTGACATTGTGAATAGATTGTTACTTTAGCATAAGAAATCATATGACAATATATGTTGCTGTTATAAAAATGATCATGATGCCCTCATGTTCGTATTTTAATTTATCGACACCTCTATCTCTAATCATGTGGACATATTTTTCGTTTTCGGCTTCCGCTTGAGGACAAGCGAGGTCTAAGCTTGGGGGAGTTGATACGTCCATTTTGCATCATGCTTTTATATCGATATTTATTACATTATGGGCTGTTATTACACATTATGTCACAATACTTACGCCTATTCTCTCTTATTTTACATGGTTTACATGAAGAGGGAGAATGCCGGCAGCTGGAATTCTGGGCTAGAAAAGGAGCAAATATTAGAGACCTATTCTAAACAATTCCAAAAGTCCTGAAACTTCACGGAGGCATGTTTTGGAATATATAAAAAATATTGGCGAAAGAATCAACCAGAGGGGGCCCACAACCTAGCCACGAGGGTGGGGGCGCGCCCTACCCCCCTGAGTGTGCCCCTGTCTCGTGGGCCCCCTGGCAGGCCTCCAGTGCCCATCTTCTGGTATGTCAAGTCTTTCGTCCTAGAAAAAATAAAGAGGAAGCTTTTGGGACAAAACTCCGCCGCCACGAGGTGGAACCTTGGCAGAACCAATCGAGGGCTCCGGCAGAGCTGTTCTGCCATGGAAACATCCCTCCGGGAGGGGGAAATCATCACCATCGTCAGCACCATCGATCCTCTCATCAGGAGGGGGTCAATCTCCATCAACATCTTCACCAGCACCATCTCCTCTCAAACCCGAGTTCATCTATTGTATCCAATCTTTGTCCCAAAACCTCATATTCGTACCTGTGGGTTGCTAGTAGTGTTGATTACTCCTTGTAGTTGATGCTAGTTGGTTTATTTGGTGGAAGATCATATGTTTAGATCCTTTATGCATATTAATAACCCTTTGATTATGAACATGAATATGATTTGTGAGTAGTTACGTTTGTTCCTGAGGTCATGGGAGAAGTCTTGCTATAAGTAGTCATGTGAATTTGGAATCCGTCCTATATTTTGATGAGATGTATGTTGTTTCCTCTAGTGGTGTTATGTGAACATCGACTACATGACACTTCACCATTATTTGGGCCTAGGGGAAGGCATTGGGAAGTAATAAGTAGATGATGGGTTGCTAGAGTGACAGAAGCTTAAACCTTAGTTTATGTGTTGCTTCGTAAGGGGCTGATTTGGATCCACATGTTTCATGCTATGGTTAGGTTTACCTTAATACTTCTTTTGTAGTCGTGGATGCTTGTAAGTAATCATAAGTGGGATGCTTGTCCAAGGAAGGGCAGTACTCAAGCACCTGTCCACCCACATATCAAATTATCAAAGTAACGAACGCGAATCATATGAGCGTGATGAAAACTAGCTTGACGATAATTCCCATGTGTCCTGGGGAGCACTTTCCTTTATATAAGAGTTTGTCCAGGCTTGTCCTTTGCTATAAAAAGGATTGGGCCACCTTGCTGCACCTTTTTTAATTTTATTACTTGTTACCCGTTACAAATTACCTTATCACAAAACTATCTGTTACCGATAATTTCAGTGCTTGCAGAGAATACCTTACTAAAAACCGCTTGTCATTTCCTTCTGCTCCTTGTTGGGTTCGACACTCTTACTTGTCACTCGTCCTTGCACGAGAGGGGAGGTAATAGGTATTCCCAGTCCCGAAATGAAATTGCAAATAATTAAACAAAACTCCGCCACCAATGATGTTTGTTTGGACAGTACCCGTGGATTCGGTTAGCCGTGGAGTGTTTTTGTTGGTAGAGGGGGAGTAAACCTTTACTTTTATCACTTGGGAACTGCCACTAATGTGTTTGGCATGGAAGATATCGATAACTAATGGTTGCGAAGTAAACAAGAAGGGTGCATTTCTCAAAATTTCATTTACCTCTGTTTTAAAAATTGAGCTCTGGCACCGCTGCAAATCCCTGCTTCCCTCTGCGAAGGGAATACCTATTTATTTTTATGTTGAGTCATCACCTTCTCAAATATGCGCCAGATCCTGAGAGCACTATTGTCATCCTCATGCATTGTGTATAGTAAATGCTGGAATCATCATGACTGGATCTTTTCTACCATGAATTACAATGTTTAGTCGCTGCTTGAACTTTGGAGGTGCTCTGCATTTATGTTTTGCGGTCTTAGAAAGGGCTAGCGAGATTCCACTATTGTCATATTATATCATGATTGTTTTGACAAGGTGTTGTCATTTGAGGTATTTTATTATTGCTCGCTAGTTGATTATGTCATTGAGATGAGTTAATATAGTTTTTAAGAGTTACTGTTGACATGGTTAGTTATAATCTTTGCTGAAAACCTGGGTGCTATTTGAGCTTATTTATGTAAACAAAAGCAAAAGAGTTCGTAAAAGTTTTTCTTTTTCACTTTTAGTTTATCAACTGAATTGCTTGAGGACAAGCAAAGGTTTAAGCTTGGGGGAGTTGATACGTCTCCGTCGTATCTACTTTTCCTAACGCCTTTCCTCTTGTTTTGGACTGTACTTTGCATGATTTGAATGAAACTAACCCGGACTGGCGTTGTTTTCAGCAGAACTGCCATGGTGTTGCTTTTTGTGCATGAATAAAAGTTCTCGGATTGGAACGAAACTTTGCGAGGATTTTTTATGTAATAAAAGAAAAATACTGGAGCCAAGAACCACCGGAGGGGGGCCCTGGGTGAGCACAACCCACCAAGGCGCCCCCCTCCTCAGGTGCTCCCAGGTGGGGTGTGCCCACCTGGTGGCCCCGCAGACCCTGATTCCAACACTATAAAATCCTATTTTTCAAGAAAAAATCAGAGAGGAAGAATTATCTCGTTTCGCAATACGGAGCCGCCTCCACATCCTGTTCTTCATCGGGAGGCCAGATCTGGAGACCATTTTGGGCTCCGGAGAGGGGGGGTCTTTGATCTTCGTCATCACCAACCCTCCCTCATCGCCAATTCGATCATGCTCCCCACCGGGAGTGAGTAATTCCTTCGTAGGCTCGCTGGTCGATGAGGAGTTGGATGAGATTCATCATGTAATCGAGTTAGTTTTGTTTGGGCTTGATCCCTAGTATCCACTATGTTCTGAGATTGATGTTGATATGACTTTGCCATGCTTAATGCTTGTCACTTTGGGCCCGGGTGCCATGATTTCAGTTCTGAACCGTTTATGTTATCGCGATTATATCTGTGTTCTAGATCCGATCTTGCAAGTTATATTCACCTATTACGTGTTACGATCCGTAAACCCCGGAGTGATAATAGTTAGGGTACTTTCCGGTGATGATCGTAGTTTGAGAAGTTCATGTATTCACTATGTGTTAATGCTTTGTTTTGATTTTCTTTTAAAAGGAGGCTTTAATATCCCTTAAAAGGAGGACTTGATTCAAAGTGGAAATAACATGGGGAAATTTGTAGAGACTGGATACCCAGCCGGTCTCTTTGTCGAAAATTGAAATAAAGGGAAAAGGTAGTACAAACTGGATAAGGAACTGGATAAGGATAGAAAGTGGTGGTTAGGGACAAGTCAACAGAGTATGTACAGGATTAGATTTGCTACCCTCACATAGTAAAACATGTCCAGGATGAGATTTGCTGCCCTCACAGTGTATGAACAAACTCGGCATCACCACTTGATGCCTCCTTGTAGGTACATTATGCTGATGCGTCCACTACCGCATGCCATTATAACAACTTTTTGTTGTTGTTAATGTAAGTGCGCTTTTAAATTGAAGCAATCCCACTATTATAGTAAGGACATGTCTAACCAATGTTATTTTTAATATAATGCTCCAGTAATATGATGCAATTAAACTATGTTACAAATGGGACTCCTGCTATTTTTTCTAGTATGATAAGTAAGTTCCTTCTTTACGCTGGGAATTTCTTGGTGTCCCCACTGTCCCATGCCCTTATACCAACTCTTTAGTTGTTGTTAATATAATAGAGCTGGTAAAACAAGCAATGCCACCACCATTAAAGTAATGCCATATTTGAGAAATATCCTTGTTGATCGTAATGCTTCCGGTAATATGAAGCAACGCTGCTGTTTAAAAATTTCTACTGTCCTTGTAAGATTGCCATGAAGATAACGAAGATGCTTCTTTTCATGTCGTGTATGTTTCATATCTAGTTATTGACCAGTAACTGTTTTGTTTCTATTTTTTGTGCAGATAGGGATATCCATTTCACGTCATTGCTATTGTGACCTTTTGGTTTGCACAAAACATTTTTTTGAAAGTGTCTTGTGTAGTTCTACTAAAATGTCACATGGGCAACGTCTAACGATTTTAGTGGAACTGCACAAAGGGTGATTGGAGTTCCTAAACTCTTCGGCTAACTCTGCAGGTAATCTCGTGCAACAGTTTATTTGCCTTTGCAAATTAGCAACCACTATCACCACAATGGCACTTGATTTTAGTGAAACTGCACAAAAGTATAAGCAAATTATAGTTGCAGCTTGCATGAGCATGATAGCCAACCTTAATGTTGCTCAATTTTAGATCAGCTATTGAAGAAGGAGCTGCCAGCTCATGAGACCATGTACTTCTTGCTAGCTGCATGTTGCAAACATTGCTTCATTGTAGGTGAACTGCACAAAAAGGTTGTACGAGTTGAATCATCCTAGTGGATCTGCAGGTTCACCACTTGTAGAAGGCGTATCCGAGAGAGTTGAGTCCTAAACTGGCTGAGTCCATCTGGCTTACCGTCATGGCGGGGTAGGGCCCCTATCTCAGTTATGGTTCCTATGACCGGGTATGTTCCTGCTAGTGATATTGTGCTACCATTTTTGCACTGCTATGAGAAAGAAATAATGATATTGTTTTGCATATTAATTTAATGCCACTAATAATTTGAGGCAATGTTTTGGCACCGCTACTTCCACTGATAAAATGAAGTAATACATTTAAAATAGAGCTACTTTCTTAGCTACCATTTCATTACCAATGTACATAACTTGTAGAAGGGGTATCCGGCAAAATCAAGTCCATGTGCACTGCTTCTATCACATAGCATGTGACATCAACTAGTTCCACTATTATAGTAATCATGCTTTTTCTTTATCTGTGCAAACAGGAATACCCAATTACAGATGTTGGGATGGTTAAAGCATTCGCGAAGTTGGCAACCCGCTTCTACATATATTGAAAGTGGTAATGCCACCAGTCATGTAGAACATGTTCATCTGCCAATGTTTGACATGTGTGGCTGTAAACAGGACTAGTTTCAATGTTTCAGCAAATCCTTGAGTCAAATTGCTTACATGAACCATCGATGGATTTTATTTATTTGGTTGCATTCTAACAACATTTTAGTTGTACAGTAACTATTGGATCTGATCTGTGGATCATTGAGATGTGTCGGCATCTTTGTTGTACTTATTATTTGATTCTTATTGGTTGGTTGTGAATCTTGCAAGATGGGAAACACGACATGATGATGCAGAGGATAGCAACCATAATAAGTTGTTCAGACTTGGTAGTATTGTTTGTGAAATTGCGGAAAATGAGCTAATCGTGTGCATCTTGAGAATAATAATTCTAATTGTTGTGCATGTTGATCCTATGGCACTGATGTCCGGCCGTTGGAGAAGCTGGTTCATAGAAAATTGCCTAGGCCCGGATGTCCGGTAGAGGTGCTGGATGTCCAGCCATTGGACAGTGAATAGAATGCAGAGAGGGATCGAAAGGAGATTTTTGATGGGCCATATGAGGATATATATATATATATATATATATCTGGGCTATTCTATTTCGCGTAACAGAATATTATTCTGTTACCCTACTTGAACTGACTAGTTTACAGGTTGGACTGACGTGGTTTTCTACTTGAACTGATCTTCCTGCGTGTACGATGGGCGGAAACAGGGGATGCAACATGGAGCTTCCGGGCGTTCTCCGGCGCGGTGCTGCGGGCCATTCGTTGCCAGAGGAGACATGTAAGGGGTTCCGCACGTGCGCAGGCTCACCTGGTCGTGTTTTGCGATCTCAAGTCACAGGAGGTGACGGCATGGGCATTTGGCGGCGGACGTGTTTTGGGCGTTGGTGTTTACCGTGGTGTTCGTAGGCCTCAATTTTACGTCCGGTTTGTTGTTTTCGATGTGAGAATTATCTGTGTGTCAGTGTTTTTGGAGATTAATTTCATTTGTAATTTCTGATTACAAGTTTTGGTGTTCTTGGTCGTTTTCCACGCCCGCCATGCAAATGTGTTCTTCTTTTTCTATTGTTTTACTTTCGAATTGGCGTTGCAGGGAGAGATATGAGGATTGTATGAAAAGATTTGCGTTGTCAATTTTGCTTCTTTGAGTTGTTTCTACCCCGGATTCCCATGTTATTTGGTCGTTGGCCGAGGTGGTGTATGGCGGCTGACTGTAGCCTGCGATTTCTTGTAATCTGGTCAAACTGTGTAATTAAGTTGCGTGTTTTTCAGTGTTGTTTGAATTGCTGCCGTATGTGTAGTTGGACTGCTCCGTGTCGAAGTTGTCTTACTGTGCGTTGACATTGGAGTAAGTATTTTCTACTGGCTGCCTACCCATACCTCTACACTTTGAGTATAAAGCCCAAGTCCTCTGTCACTTTCATTCCACCAGCTGCAACCAAGGAAAAGCGAGATGGATCCTGAGCTGGGAGAGGTCACAAAGGAGGAGGGGGAGGTCGTCGATGTGAGGGCTGCAGTAGCGGAGCAGAGGAGGAGGAGGAGGCACAGGCGCAGGCAGATGGCACGACGTGCTGCCGAGGAGGAAGTGGAGGCAGAGTTCAACAGATGCCTTGCGTGCGAGGTGATGGATACTTGCAACTCCAATGAACTAGAGCTTCTTTTCCCAGAGGGAAGGGGAAGGAACCATATTCAGATCATCAGTTGGGCTAGGGCGAGAGCAGCCACGGCTCCACATCCATCCACCGGGGCCAAATGGCGTCGTTTCTTTGATCGTTATGACTGAAGTACTGAATATTATGTTTTAAAGATTGTGTTGTGAGGGAGCAGATGTTTGAATGACTAAATGAATTCAACTGTCTACCTCTGAATGTGTTGTTTTATCTGCATATGTTTGTCATGTGCAGTTTTTGAACTGCTAGTTATCTGAAGTTGAACTGATTTGCGGTCAAATGTTGCATGGCTTGTATAATAACTATTTCCTACCAGCTGGCTGCCCACCTACCTATTTATTATTTTTATAATTGACGAGTCTCCCTGGCTATAAATTCTATCCACCTATGTGAGGTGTGTGGCTTAGTCTCCACCTCCTTTTTCTTCCTTCTTCCAGAATCAGATCTAGGTTCCTCCCTCTTCTCTCCGTTGTTTTCTTCCCTGTTCCCGTGTCTTCCATGGAGGATTGTTCATGCGGATGTCTGGCAAAGATGGCGCGCATAGCTGATGGCTCTGTGTATGAATCTGGTTTGGAGCTCACCGAGACTCAGCATCGTGGGCAACTTTCTTGTCTGTTGTACAGCAACCATGGGTTTCGTGCACCCTATGTTTGCCGCCTGAGGGTTGGGTACTTGAAGGAATCATGGGTATGTGTTTCTATTCGTTTTGTTTTCTTCTTTTTGTAGGTCTCATTTTGAGTCCCATGGACTGAATCTGTAGTTTAGTTTTATCAATAGTTTGTCTATAATTTTTATTTGGTTTTGTCAGAATTTAACCGTAGGGATTTGTGTGTGTATTTTTTCATTCCTTAACAGTATTTTATCCATTTTTGTGTAATCCTTGATCTGTTTTTTGTCAGATGTTTTTACTGTAGGTGTATTGCTATGTATATTTCTTCAGTTTAGTCAGTTCATAGGACTAGTTAGTTTGATGTTTTTGTTTTGGTTCAGATTATTTCTTTTCAGTTTGTTATGCAACTGTTCCTAGATATGTGTAAAAATTCAGTTATGCCAGGTGTTCACTTTGTTTTCTACTCCCATGCCCATTTGCAGAAAATGTCACCGAGGATCAGGATTGTTGCTCCTAGTTCCGGGATACTGAAGATGGAGACTTCAGACAAAAACGGGTATCAGTTGATGGAAGTTGCCTACCACATCGACTTTGATGGTTGCATCAACCTAACTACTTGGTGGAAGGAGTTTGTGGCAGAGTCTGGATTTGACGATGGTATGTGTTTATGGTTATGTTCTCGAGGGCAGATGACTCTCTGATGTTCAGAATTTATGTGTTGTAGGTTTAAATGTGGGAAATGACGCTGGTTGTGAGATTTGTGTGTGTTTGATTATGTTGCAGTATTTTTGCTTTAAAACATTTGCATGTGAGATGGTTGAATTCTATGGTATTATCAGATGGTTTGGAACAATTTATGTAATGCTTTCCTATTTTTTTGCTCAAGAATAACAGTTTTTTATATATTCTTTATATTTGAACTGGAACAATTATAGTTGAACTGATGGGCATCCTTTGTTTTGACTGGGATATTTTCATGTACATAGCTCGCAGACGGAAAATATACGCTGATTATGTTTGTAGGACCCCTTTTGGGTTTTGGATTGCTGAACATACATGCTGTTAATGATAGTACTGAACTATTTAGGTTGTCAATGGCCAATCGCATTTGTTTGTTGTATAGCATTTTTTCTTACTTTTTTACATGAATTTTAGAGCACAATTTTTCTTTTTCCAGTTGAATAGTGATAGTTCTAGTATTTTTCAAATAAAAAGAATTTAATCTTTGCTGCACAGTACTAATTTCACTTGAACCTTATGAATTGTAGTAGTTGAACTCTTTATAAATTTGTTTCTGAAATTTTTATTACAATCTTCTACGTTTAATTTTCCAAAAAATATATTTTCTATTTTTTAGTTCTTACAATTAACATGTGTTTGAACTTTTTAGATTATTTATTTTGAACTGATTTCTTGTGAGGATTTTTTTAAATAACTGTATTTGTTTTTTTTTGCTCGTGCATGATCGGCTGGAATTTTGTAATGGGGCGAACTACTCTGTTGGGCCATCCGCCAGAGTCATTGTTTTTGGCCCAGATAGCTCTTCCGCGCGGCTGTGCAGTGCGACGTGCGCGTGCGCTATACATCTAGTCCCACCTCGCTAATCGAGGGGGCTCTAGACCTGTTTATAAGCGCAGCCGAGGCTCACTGGTCGAACTCGTCTGAATACTTACCTGAGAGCTTATACACGGCGCTCGCCCTCTGTCATGACCTGTGGGCCCTGGTGGGGTGGCCCCCGCAGACTGGTTTACAAAGGATTCGCCAGTTGTTTTGTGGTTGGCCTGAGTCATAGCACCCACCTGTGTTGGGCCGGCCTATCCCTTGGGGCGGTCAATATTTTTTATTCTTAGCATTTTTTCTTTTCTGTTTTTATGATTTTTTTGCCTAATAAGAATTTTTTAAGTACTGAATATTGTCCTCTACTTGAACTGACATCTTTTTTTATAATGTGTTTCCCTCACTTTCTCTTTGTTGTCATTCTTTCTCGGCATTTTTTTGGATTTTTTAATGAATATCTAGGTAAGATGTATAGGGACCGCACCGAGTGGCATTTTTGTACTGGTAGATTTTTGTATGGACTGAAGAACATCTACCTTTTTCAAGGTGCGTGGGTGCGTGGCAAGTCCGTAACATGACTTGCCACCGCACCGCACCGCACCGAGGGGCATATTTGTATAGACACATCTTTCTTGTATGGACTTGCCCCCATTATCTTATATTTTTTAGGGGAAAAACCAGCACCGCACCGCACCACACTGAGGGGCATAGTTGTACTGACATCATCCTTGTATGGACTTTCCCCCATTATCTATCTTAGGGGTGTGTGGGTGCGTGTGGGGGGGACAGAATAACCGCACTGCCCTGTCAAACGAGCGCACTTCGCGTTAGCGCGAGGCTGAGCCGGGGGGAGGGGGGGTCGGGATCACCCCCCTCC
>NC_057805.1:285696520-285697563 GCF_018294505.1 Triticum aestivum
GCGTTAGCACGAGGCCGAGCCGGGGCGGAGGGGGTCGGGCCCCCCCTCCCCAATCCCGGCGAGGCCGAGCCAGGAATGAGACGTAGCAGTCGACGACGCGGTGTGCCGCGGCGGCGCATGCGGAGGCAAGTCTGTAACATGACTTGCCCCGGCACCGCACCGCACCGAGGGGCATAGTTGTACTTACTCATCTTCCTTGTATGGACTTGCCCCCATTATCTATCTTAAGGGTGTGTGCGCGTGTGGGGGGGAACAGAATAACCGCACTGCGCCTGTCAAACGAGCGCACTGCCGCATTAGCGCGAGGCCAAGCCGGGTGGTTAGGGACCCCCTCCCCCATCCCGGTGAGGCCGGGCCAGGGCCGGGGGGTTCGGGACCCCCCTCCCCCATCACGGCGAGGTCGGGCCAGTAACGAGCCGTAGCAGGCGACGACGCGGCGTGCCGCGGCGTCGCATGCGGAGGCGAGTCTGTAACATGACTTGCCCCCGCACCGAGGGGCATAGTTGTACCAACACATCTTCCTTGTTTGGACTTGCCCCCATTATCTATCTTATGGGTGTGTGGGTGCGTTTGCGGGGCAAACAGAATAACCGCACTGTGCCTGTCAAACGAGCGCACTGCCGCGTTAGCGCGAGGCCATGCCGGGGGGAGGGGAGGGGAGGGACCCCCCCTCCCCCATCCTGGCGAGGCCGAGCCAGGAACGAGCCGTTGCAGGCGACGACGCGGCTTTCTGCGGCGTCGCATGCGGAGGCGAGTCCGTAACATGACTTGCCCCTGCACCGCACCACATCGAGGGGCATAGTTGTAGTGACACATCTTCCTTGTATGGACTTCCCCCATTATCTATCTTTGGGTGTGTGGTTGCGTGTGGGGGGAAACAGAATAACCTCACTGCGCCTGTCAAACGTGCGCACTGCCACGTTAGCGCGAAGCCGAGCCGGGGGGAGGGGGTCCCCTCCCCCATCCCGGCAAGGCCGAGCAAGGAACGAGCCGTAGCAGGCAACGATGCGGCGTGCCATGGCGTCGCATGCGGAGGCGAGTCC
>NC_057805.1:285699270-285726732 GCF_018294505.1 Triticum aestivum
GACACATCTTGCTTGTATGGACTTGCCCCACATTATGTATCTTAGGGGTGTGTGGGTGCGGGTGGGGGGGAGGAAACAGAATAACCGCACTACATCTGTCAAACGAGCGCACTGCCACGTTAGCGCGAGGCCGAGCCGGGGGGAGGGGGTCGGGACCCCCCTCCCCCATCCCGGCGAGGCCGAGCCAGGAACGAGTCGTAGCAGGCGATGACGCGGCGTGCTACGGCGTCGCATGCGGAGGCGAGTCCGTAACATTACTTGCCCCCGCACCGAGGGGCATAGTTGTACTAACACATCTTCCTTGTATGGACTTGCGCCCATTATCTATCTTAGGGGTGTGTTGTAATGCCCCGAGACCGACGCTTCAGAAGACTTCCATATTTTCGTGATCACCGTGTGTTTCTTTTGTGCTTGCTCTTTTATTTTTCATTGCATCATGTCATCATGCCATCATGTCATTTAATTTTTAAAACTCAACTAAATAAATTGCATAGATTTTGATCTATTTAAATCGAGGGAATTCACATGGTGATTTCTCTTTATAACATATCCTCCCAATACTTAGGGAGCTATATTAAAATTTTCCATTAACTTTGGAATCACCATAACACACCTGCAGTTTAAGTTACATGCATTTTCTATCTCAATTCCTTGCCTCAAACTTTGTCAACAATTCTTATCTCTTTTATTGAGGCTCCTCAAGTCTCAACATTTTTGGCCACTATAAACCTTGTCCTAGTTCAAACCATTTGAATTTAATTCAAATGAGTTTGAATTTAGAACTTGCATTTGTGCCACTTCTATTTTAACTGGATCAAGGGCATTTTTACAAGTCCGGGAAAATAATCCCCATGCAAAAAATCTTTCCCTAACCCTCTCTTTCTTTTCCTCTCTCTATTTCTTTTCTGCTAGAAAATTAGAGGGAGAGAGACGAGAGCCAGCCCATCTGGCCTCTTAGGCCCGACCAACTAAGCCGGCCCTTTAGCCCAGCTAACCCACGTAAACCTATAACCCTAGCCTCACCCCGATCCATCTCCTCCTCCTCCTCTTTTCCACGCGCGCCGCCATCCCTCTCTCGCTCACGCCCGATCGCCTCTCCCCATCGTCCTCCTCCTGCGCTGCGACACGCAGAGAGGAGCAGAGCCCCACGTCATCCTCTGCCCGATGGTGTGCCCGCGAGTTCCCCTCCACCGCAGCGCCATCTCGCCTCCTGCTTGCTGCTTCGTCTGTCGCCGAGCAGGAGGTCCGCCGCCTCGACTCCTGGTCCGGCCGCCATCGGCCGCTCCCTCCCCGACCTCCGGCCTTGTCCAGCCATCCCTGTCGTCGCCTCTCCAACCGCGTCGACCCGCTATCAGGACCGTGCTCGACCCCAGCCTCCTCTCCTTCGCCTTCTCGCCGGAGATCGCGTCCCTGCCATCTTCTTCACCTCGTGCCCGAGACCCATGTTCTGCCTCGCCATGGTTCGCCTGCACCATCTCCATCCGACAAGGACGTCGCCCCGCTGCCTTCTCTTGTCGCGACCAGGATCCCCCTCCTCGCGCCTCTGGTCACCTCGCCACCCCTTCACCCGTCTTGTGCCCGCGACCGCACAACACCATCTCTGCCGCCTCTACGCACCTCCGGTGAGCTCCCGAGGTAGGGCCTGGACAAGTCCCTCGATGCCCCTCTAGATGTGTCAATGCCTCTGTTTGACCCATGTACAACTACACGGTGATGCGCCAAGTACCCCCTCGGATCGTCAAGTTCGACTACACGGAACCGCCAAGTACCACTATGATAGCTTTGTACATCTACGGACGCCAAGACCGGAACAACAAGTACCCCGACAACGTGTGTAACTCTATCGTCGACCCCGTGGACGTCAAGTACCTCTACCGGTGACCCCGAACATCAACAAAAACGTGTACCACTACCGTCGCTGAAGACCCGTGTGCAACTACCGTCGCCGTGTACCACTACTTCCCTCGGGTGACCCGTGAACAACTACTTCCATTACCACCGAACTCGTTCCGCCTCGAAAACGCACTCTTCGAAGGTATACCCGCCGGAACGACGCCCATGGACGAATGCATGTAATGCAATAGATGCACCGTATGTTTGCACCGTGTCCCAGTTGTCGCTTGCGCGTTCCTTGTTTCCATGCCACCGACATGTGGGACACCAGAAAATCGGGATCACCCCACCATCTTTTGCATGTTTCGCACATTCGCACACTTACTCTTTTGCACCGGTATCTCAATGAGTTATCGGATCATCAGAATGTTGTCGTGGCACCATTTTCGTTGTCGTTGCCATGGCACCCCTTTCATTCCGCCATGGTCACCAAATGCTTCATAACATGCTCATGTCAACATTTTCATAAAATTGCTTAAAACTTGCATATGTCATCCGCATCACGAAAACAACATTTAAAATGTTTGTATTTGTTGTTTCCATTAAATTGCTAAATTTGCATATGAGGATTTTCCGTAATTGTTGTTTGTTGTTCCGGCCTCATTTAAACTTGCCTAAATAGTTAGTTTACTTATGCTTCACCCCTTGCCATGTTTAATAACATTTAATATTGTTGGGTACATAAACGAGAGAGAACTAAATAATTGATGTGGTGTTTCTTCAATATGCAACTTGTTGCATATTGAGCTCCACTTAATTTGTAGTATTGTTGGTGCACTTTGCCATGCCATGCCTCATTAAATCGGACATGCATCATACTTGTTTGTGCATCATGCCATGTGTATGTGGTGGTTGTTTACTATGTTGTTTGCTTCTTTCCGGTTTGCTTCTCTCGTTAGCTTCGGTTTCGTTCCGGAGTTGTGAGGATTCGTTCGACTACTTCCGTTTGTCTTCTTCATGGACTCGTTCTTCTTCCTAGCGGGATTTCAGGCAAGATGACCATACCCTCAAAATCGCTTCTATCTTTGCTTACTAGTTGTTCGCTCTATCGCTATGTTGCACTACCTACCACTTGTTATATCATGCCTCCCATATTGCCATGTCAAGCCTCTAACCCACCTTTCCTAGCAAACCGTTGTTTGGCTATGTTACCGCTTTTGCTCAGCCCCACTTATAACATTGCTAGTTGCACGTGAAGATGAAGTTTGTTCCATGTTGGAACATGGATATGTTGGGATATCACAATATCTCTTATTTAATTAATGCATCTATATACTTGGTAAAGGGTGGAAGGCTCGGCCTTATGCCTGGTGTTTTCTTCCACTCTTGCCGCCCTAGTTTCCGGCATACCGGTGTTATGTTCCTTGATTTTGCGTTCCTTACGCGGTTGGGTGATTTACGGGACCCCCTTGAGAGTTTGCTTTAAATAAAACTCCTCCAGCAAGGCCCAACCTTGGTTTTAACATTTGCCACCTAAGCCTTTTTCCCTTGGGTTCTGCAGACTCAAGGGTCATCTTTATTTTAGACCCCCCGGGCCAGTGCTCCTTCAAGTGTTGGTCCGAACCGAGCTGCCTGCGGGGCCACCTTGGGGAAACTTGAGGGCTGGTTTTACTCGTAGCTAGACTCATCCGGTGTTGCCCTGAGTACGAGATATGTGCAGCTCCTATCGGGATTTGTCGGCACATCAGGCGGCTTTGCTGGTCTTGTTTTACCGTTGTCGAAATGTCTTCTAACCGGGATTCCGAACTGATCGGGTCTTCCCGGGAGAAGGAATATCCTTTGTTGACCGTGAGATCTTATAATGGGCTAAGTTGGGACACCCCTGCAGGGTATGAACTTTCGAGAGCCGTGGCCGCGGTTATGTGGCAGATGGGAATTTGTTAATGTCCGGTTGTAGAGAACTTGACGCTTGACTTAATTAAAATACATCAACCGCGTGTGTAGCCGTGATGGTCTCTTTTCGGCGGAGTCCGGGAAGTGAACAAGGTTCTTGTGTTATGGTTGTGCATAAGTAGTTTCAGGATCACTTCTTGATCATTACTAGTTGACGACCGTTCCGTTGCTCCTCTTCTCGCTCTTATTTTCGTATGTTAGCCACCATACATGCTAGTGCTTGCTGCAGCTCCACCTCACCAACCCCTTTCCTACCCATAAGCTTAAATAGTCTTGATCTCGCGGGTGTGAGATTGCTGAGTCCTCGTGACTCACAGATACTTCCAAAATAGTTGCAGGTGCCGAGGATACCAGTGCAGGTGACGCCACCGAGCTCAAGTGGGAGTTCGATGAAGATCTTGTTCGTTGTGTTGTTTCGTTTCCTGTTGACCAGTAGTGGAGCCCAGTTGTGACGATCGGGGATCTAGCAGTTGGGTTATCTTCTTTTCATTTGGATTTGACCGTAGTAGGTCTATGTGTGAATTTTGGATGATGTATGATTTATTTATGTATTGTGTGAAGTGGCGATTGTAAGCCAACTCTTTATCCCATTCTTGTTCATTACATGGGATTGTGTGAAGATGACCCTTCTTGCGACAAAACCACAATGCGGTTATGCCTCTAAGTCATGCCTCGACACGTGGGAGATATAGCCGCATCGTCGGTGTTACAAGTTGGTAATCAGAGCAATCCCCGACTTAGGAGCCCCCAGCTTGATCGAATCTCTAACGTTGTTGAGTCTAGGAAAAAATGTTTTGAGTCTTAGGATTATATATATCGGAGAGTAGAATTCTTTTTACTCCTCAGTCCCTTCATCGCTCTGGTGAGGCCTCCTGACGTAGATGTTTTGACTCTCCTCTCCCCAAATTTCACAGAAAAAAAATTTTAGGATCACGCGGGTATCTTGGAATCGTTCCGATGGTTTTGTGACGAGAACATTGTTCTTGGTGCCTCCTGACATTTAGGGGTTGTGGCAGTGTCCCGGGGAGTTGAGCTCCGTGGTGTTGTCATCACAATTTTACCGTTGCGGTTCTGGAATACCTGAGTTTTGCCGACATCGAAAATCTCTTGTATGCAGTTGTTGGTGAGATCACCTTGAAGCCACCCAGTACTGGGGCGGGAGTTCAGGAGTATTGCCATAACTCGTATAACGGATGCTTTTCGAAGGTTGAGGTAAATGATTTCTGAAGGTTTCTTGGTTATGTGTTGACGGATGGATATAGCTGTTGGGGAACGTAGTAATTTCAAAAAAATTCGTACGCACACGCAAGATCATGGTGATGCATAGCAACGAGAGGGGAGAGTGTTGTCCACGTACCCTCGTAGACCGACAGCGGAAGCGTTATCACAACGCGGTTGATGTAGTCGTACGTCTTCACGATCCGACCGATCAAGTACCGAACGTACGGCACCTCCGAGTTCTACACACGTTCAGCTCGATGACGTCCCTCGAACTCCGATCCAGCCGAGTGTTGAGGGAGAGTTTCGTCAGCACGACGGCGTGGTGACGATGATGATGTTCCACCGACGCAGGGCTTCGCCTAAGCTCCGCAACGGTATTATCGAGGTGTAATATGGTGGAGGGGGGCACCGCACACGGCTAAGAGATCTCAAGGATCAATTGTTGTGTTTCTGGGGTGCCCCCCTGCCCCCGTATATAAAAGAGCAAGGGGGAGGCAGCCGGCCAAGGGGAGAGGCGCGCCATAGGGGGGGAGTCCTACTCCCACCGGGAGTAGGACTCCTCCTTTCCTTGTGGGAGTAGGAGAAGGGAAGGGGGAAGGAGAAAGAAGGAAGGGTGCGCCCCCCTTCCCTAGTCCAATTCGGACCAGACCATGGGGAGGGGTGCGGCCACCTTTTGAGGCCTTTCTCTCCTTTCCCGTATGGCCCATTAAGGCCCAATACGAATTCCCGTAACTCTCCGGTACTCCGAAAAAATACCCGAATCACTCGGAACCTTTCCGAAGTCCGAATATAGTCGTCCAATATATCGATTTTTACGTCTCGACCATTTCGAGACTCCTCGTCATATCCCCGATCTCATCCGGGACTCCGAAATCCTTCGGTACATCAAAACTCAATAAAACTGTCATCGTAACGTTAAGCGTGCGGACCCTACGGGTTCGAGAACTATGTAGACATGACCGAGACACGTCTCCGGTCAATAACCAATAGCGGGACCTGGATGCCCATATTGGCTCCCACATATTCTACGAAGATCTTTATCGGTCAGACCGCATAACAACATACGTTGTTCCCTTTGTCACCGGTATGTTACTTGCCCGAGATTTGATCGTCGGTATCTCGATACCTAGTTCAATCTCGTTACCGACAAGTCTCTTTACTCGTTCCGTAACACATCATCCCGCAACTAACTCATTAGTCACAATGCTTGCAAGGCTTATAGTGATGTGCATTACCGAGTGGGCCCAGAGATACCTCTCGGACAATTGGAGTGACAAATCCTAATCTCGAAATACGCCAACCCAACAAGTACCTTTGGAGACACCTGTAGAGCACCTTTATAATCACCCATTTACATTGTGACGTTTGGTAGCACACAAAGTGTTCCTCCGGTAAACGGGAGTTGCATAATCTCATAGTCATAGGAACATGTATAAGTCATGAAGAAAGCAATAGCAACATACTAAACGATCGAGTGCTAAGCTAACGGAATGGGTCAAGTCAATCACGTCATTCTCCTAATGAGGTGATCTCGTTAATCAAATGACAACTTATGTCTATGGCTAGGAAACATAACCATGTTTGATTAACGAGCTAGTCAAGTAGAGGCATACTAGTGACACTCTGTTTGTCTATGTATTCACACATGTATTATGTTTCCGGTTAATACAATTCTAGCATGAATAATAAACATTTAACATGATATAAGGAAATATATAATACTTTATTATTGCCTCTAGGGCATATTTCCTTCAATAGCTGGATCTAGGGATTGTTAGTTTGGGTGATATATTTTGTGTCCCCAACACCAGATTGCATAACCAGAAAGTTTTGGGACTAAAAAGTGGGAATTCAAGTAGCTCCTAGGATCTCTTTCCGACAGATGCATGATATGAGATTGGGGTTCGACGTCTAGTGGTCCGCCTTTGCACGGTTGGTTTTTACAGTGGTCTCGTAGTGTCTTAAAGATTCCTTGGCTATGCCGACTCGGGGACGCTTCATATGCCATGTGCACTGCGTTGTACATGATGGTGTTGTACGATCGAGCCTGTGTGGGCCCCACCACGAAAACTTCGGATGAAATCTCTATCATATGTTTGTTTCCGGCTTATTCCGCAAGCCAAATCCTTTGTTTTGTTTTAAGTTGTGGTATTCGAGTTGCTTCGAAGTCAAATGTGGATTCCATACCTTTTCTAAGTGGTGTTCTCATATTCCAATGTGGATACTAATCCTTGTTGATCCTCGAGATTGCCATCTTAATTCTATTTCCAACCGGTGCATTTCTCTTCGAGATGATCCCATCATTCTCCCCATCCGCAAGATCAATTATATGTTTTCTCAACGGTGTTTATTCCATCTGCCCCAAGTTGCCTTTGTTTTCCCGCCCTCCCACCCTCTTTCTTCAAGGACTTAGATTTCTTAATCATGTATCCTTCTTATGGATGTGAAGTTTCTCCATTCTTTTCCATCAATGTTCTTATCTGGTGATTCTCAGGAAGATGCTCAGGAAGCTTCAAGGTTATCATTCTTCATTCTCGTATTCTTTTCCAGTGGATTCAATTGAAGCTTTCAGTGTTGATCATATTCCTTTCCTCGCTTCAATGTTTTCTCATACCGGTACACCTCTCACTATTTTCATTGGTTCCGAAGTGTACAAGATATCTCCGAAGATTCACATTTCCATTCCCAATCCGTTCAAGCTATCTCGAGGTTGTTATCTCTTTTGAGCCATTTAATTCGACTGGCGCAATCTTTCTTTTAAATCATTCCAACGTTGTTTCTTTTGAGTGGGCCCTAACCCACAGGTCTTTTCCCAGGATCTTACCTGACTCTTCTAATTCTTTTCGGAGTTGTTCTCAAATTCATTGCAAAGTTTGACGTAAGAATGAATTATCATCAGTCATATGCCATTCTCCAAGATCTTTCAAATTCTTTTCATCATTGGTTCAACCTTTCTAATCTTCATCCCGGAGTATCTCAACAACTCATGGTGGTGTTTCTCATCGTCATTCTCAACATTTCAAGATCAAGGTAGAAGAATTTCTCTTGAATCTTGGTCCACTCTCTTGAAGATTCATGGTTCTAACTTCATGCCATCCTCTCATAATTGTTTTTGATTGTGAGAATTCTTTTCACCCATCCGGAGCAATTCATGGGTCTTTTCAGTTTGATTCTCCGAAGGCCATCATTTCAGAAGATTTCTTCGTTCTAAGTTTTCAGCTTCGTTCTCTAATTATTCTAAATTGATGTCTCTTCGTTCATCTCCATATTCTCCCGGTGCATCATTCAAGTATCCTCTAGTCAGCTCGTGATCTATTCGTTCTCATGTATCTAAATCCCCTCGAGTATTTTCGCGCGTTCTTTCATTCTTACGGTGTTTCGTCCTCTTTTCTTCAATTGTTTTCAATTCTCGCGGTGGTTCGTTCAAGAGTTCTCTTCCTTGATTATCATATCAATTCATTCGTTCTTTCCAATCCTCCCGGTGATTCGGCGAAGAATTCTTCAAGTTGGCGCTATATCCCTCTTCAATCCTTGCAAAAGAAATAAGTGGCATGCCAAATCCGTTGCTTGTCATCAATCTAAATTGGTGAAGGTTAAACATAATGCAATTCTATTCTTGTTTCATCCAAGTGATTAATTCCTTAGTCCGGAGATTCATCAAAATTCTTGATCTCATTTGTTCATTTTTCTTTCCGGAGCTCCAAGTTATTTCAATTATATCATTTCAAAGCTTCATCTAATCATTGCAAGGCTTCTCCCAGAGTTCTTTTCAACTTTCCCTTTTGTTTGATCATTCTTTTATTATCGGAGTTCTTCATGGAGGATCAACATGGTGTCTCATCAAGAATTCCTTTCATTCTTCAACTGTTCTTCAAGAATTCTCTCGAAGTTATGATCCGCCAAGCTATACTCAAAGTTAAACATGGTGTTCTACACATATCTTGTTTTGAGGAGTTCATGTATTCTTCATCTTGCATTCCGAAGTGCAATTCTTTCTACCTTACCTTTTGAGATGGTGTTATGTCATCCTTGGCAATTTCTCCCCATGTTTGATGATTCACATGTTGTCAAGAATGAGGTATTTTAAATCCATCAATCTCTTCGTTGGAGTTATCTTGTGTCATATTTCACCTAAAGCTTTCTCCAAGGATTGTTGCTATTTATGGTGCTTATAAATGACCCAAGTTCTTCATTTATCCTCCGGTGAAATAAGTTTCTCGTCTCCTTGTTCATATCAATCCAATCTATTGTTTACGTTAGTGGTAGAATTTCACCTCATAGTTTTGAGAAGTTTTTCCATAAGTGCACTACAAGCTTGTTCTTTTCGTTGTTGATTTTCCAACAACTCCGTTATAACCTTCTTGGAAGGGTGCTTTCGAAGCTCATTTGTGGCAGAAGTTGTCATTGTCTTCTCCATTCTTTATTCCAAGGATCTATCTTCTATTATTTATTTCTTCCAGAGGCATTATGATGTTGCTCTCTTCACTCATCTTCTCGGTTTGTGAGGACCTTGCTCTTTTTGTGCTTATCCATTTCCAACCGGAGTGTCGTGCCCTCTTTTCAAGTTCTTCCCATTCTGTCAAGTTTTGCCTCCCTTCTCAACTGGAGTGCTGTCTGATATCTTTCTGACCCATTATGCCATTCTTTCAATAGTTCCGGAGGCAGTGTGTTGCTGATTTCATCAAGTGTCATCCCATCTTCTCAAGTTCATGTTAATTCCTTCCATTTTCTATCGGAGTGTTGTCCAAACTATGTCATTCTTGTTCCTTGTTTCTCTTTTCTACCGGTGTGCTTTCATATTAATTTTGATCCGTTAAGCTCTTGTTTCATGTCCTTCAACCTACAAGTTTCTTGCAATGTCCCTTGTTCCTCTTGCTGAACGGAGTGTTTTAAATTATGTTCACCTCCGTTGTGTCATTTCTTCAAGCTTTGCGACCTCTCAAGGTTCTTTGATTTCACTCATTTGTTAAAGAAGCAACTTTGTTTGACCTCTTCCTCTTCCGCTTTTCTCTCCGGTGCCATCCTAGATCCCGGGACGAGATCCTCTCGTAATGGTGGAGTGTTGTAACGCCCCGAGACCGACGCTTCTGAAGACTTCCATATTTTTGTGATCACCGTGTGTTTCTTTTGTGCTTGCTCTTTTATTTTTCATTGCATCATGTCATCATGCCATCATGTCATTTAATTTTTAAAACTCAACTAAATAAATTGCATAGATTTTGATCTATTTAAATCGAGGGAATTCACATGGTGATTTCTCTTTATAACATATCCTCCCAATACTTAGGGAGCTATATTAAAATTTTCCATTAACTTTGGAATCACCATAACACACCTGCAGTTTAAGTTACATGCATTTTCTATCTCAATTCCTTGCCTCAAACTTTGTCAACAATTCTTATCTCTTTTATTGAGGCTCCACAAGTCTCAATATTTTTGGCCACTCCTAAACCTTGTCCTAGTTCAAACCATTTGAATTTAATTCAAATGAGTTTGAATTTAGATCTTGCATTTGTGCCACTTCTATTTTTCCCGGATCAAGCGCATTTTTATAAGTCCGGGAAAATAATCCCCTTGCGAAAAATCTTTCCCTAACCCTCTCTTTATTTTCCTCTCTCTATTTCTTTTCTGCTAGAAAATTAGAGGGAGAGAGACGAGAGCCAACCCAGCCGGCCTCTTAGGCCCGACCAACTAAACCGACCCTTTAGCCCAGCCAGCCCACCTAAACATATAACCCTAGCCTCACCCCGATCCATCTCCTCCTCCTCCTCTTTTCCACGCGCGCCGCCATCCCTCTCTTGCTCACGCCCGATCCCCTCTCCCCATCGTCCTCCTCCTGCGCTGCGACACGCAGAGAGGAGCAGAGCCCCGCGCCGTCCTCTGCCTGATAGTGTGCCCGCGAGTTCCCCTCCACCGCAGCGCCATCTCGCCTCCTCCTTGCTGCTTCGTCTATCGCCGAGCAGGAGGTCCGCCGCCTCGACTCCTGGTCCGGCCGCCATTGGCCGCTCCCTCCCTGACCTCCGGCCTTGTCCAGGCCATCCCTGCCATTGCCTCTCCAGCCGCGTCTACCCATTGTCAGGCCCGTGCTCGACCCCAGCCTCCTCTGCTTCGCCTTCTCGCCGGAGATCGCGTCCCTGCCATCTTCTTCACCTCCTGTCCGAGACCCACGTTCGGCCTCGCCATGGTTCGCCTGCACCATCTCCGTCCGACAAGGACGTCGCCCCGCTGCCTTCTCTTGTCGCGACCAGGATGCCCCTCCTCGCGCCTCTGGTCACCTCGCCACCCCTTCACCCGTCTTGTGCCCGCGTCCGCGCAACACCATCTCTGCCGCTTCTACGCACCTCCGGTGACCTCCCGACGGAGGGCCTTGACAAGTCCCTCGATGCCCCTCCAAATGTGTCAATGCCCCTGTTTGACCCATGTACAACTACACGGTGATGCGCCAAGTACCCCCTCGGATCGTCAAGTTCGACTACACGGAACCGCCAAGTACCACTACGATCGCCGTGTACATCTACGGACGCCAAGACCGGAACAACAAGTACCCTGACAACGTGTGTAACTCTATCGTCGACCCCGTGGACGTCAAGTACCTCTACCGACGACCCCGAACATCTACGAAAACGTGTACCACTACCGTCGCCGAAGACCCGTGTGCAACTACCGTCGCCGTGTACCACTACTTCCCTCGGCGACCCGTGAACAACTACTTCCATTACTGCCGAACTCGTTCCGCCTCGAAAACGCACGCTTCAAAGGTATACCCGCCGGAACGATGCCCATGGACGAATGCATGTAATGCATGAGATGCACCGTATGTTTGCATCGTGTCCCAGTTGTCGCTTGCGCGTTCCTTGTTTCCATGCCACCGACATGTGGGACACCCGGTAATCGGGATCACCCCCACCATCTTTTGCATGTTTCGCACATCCGCGCACTTGCTCTTTTGCACTGGTATCTCAATGAGTTATCGGATCATCGGAATGTTGTCGTGGCACCATTTTCGTTGTCGTTGCCATGGCACCCCTTTCGTTCCGCCATGGTGACCAAATGCTTCATAACATGCTCATGTCAACATTTTCATAAAATTGCTTAAAACTTGCATATGTCATCCGCATCATGAAAACAACATTTAAATTGTTTATATTTGTTGTTTCCATTAAATTGCTAAATTTGCATATGAGGATTTTCCCGAATTGTTGTTTGTTGTTCCGGCCTCATTTAAACTTGCCTAAATAGTTATTTTACTTATGCTTCACCCCTTGCCATGTTTAATAACATTTAATATTGTTGGGTACATAAACGAGAGAGAACTAAATAATTGATGTGGTGTTTCTTCAACATGCAACTTGTTGCATATTGAGCTTCACTTAATTTGTAGTATTGTTTGTGCACTTTGCCATGCCATGCCTCATTAAATCGGACATGCATCATACTTGTTTGTGCATTATGCCATGTGTATGTGGTGGTTGTTTACTATGTTGTTTCCTTCTTTCCGGTTTGCTTCTCTCGTTAGCTTCAGTTTCGTTCCGGAGTTGTGAGGATTCGTTCGACTACTTCCGTTTGTCTTCTTCATGGACTCGTTCTTCTTCCTAGCGGGATTTCAGGCAAGATGACCATACCCTCAAAATCGCTTCTATCTTTGCTTACTAGTTGTTCGCTCTATCGCTATTTTGCACTACCTACCACTTGTTATATCATGCCTCCCATATTGCCATGTCAAGCCTCTAACCCACCTTTCCTAGCAAACCGTTGTTTGGCTATGTTACCGCTTTTGCTCAGCCCCTCTTATAGCCTTGCTAGTTGCAGGTGAAGATGAAGTTTGTTCCATGTTGGAACATGCATATGTTGGGATATCATAATATCTCTTATTTAATTAATGCATCTTTATACTTGGTAAAGGGTGGAAGGCTCGGCCTTATGCCTGGTGTTTTCTTCCACTCTTGCCGCCCTAGTTTCCGTCATACCGGTGTTATGTTCCTTGATTTTGTGTTCCTTATGCGGTTGGGTGATTTATGGGACCCCCTTGACAGTTTGCTTTGAATAAAACTCCTCCAGCAAGGCCCAACCTTGGTTTTAACATTTGCCACCTAAGCCTTTTTCCCTTGGGTTCTGCAGACTCAAGGGTCATCTTTTTTTTAGACCCCCCGGGCCAGTGCTTCTTTGAGTGTTGGTTCGAGCCGAGCTGCTTGCGGGGCCACCTTGGGGAAACTTGAGGGCTGCTTTTACACGTAGCTAGACTCATCCGGTGTTGCCCTGAGAACGAGATATGTGCAGCTCCTATCGGGAATTGTCGGCACATCGGGCGGCTTTGCTAGTCTTGTTTTACCATTGTCGAAATGTCTTGTAACCGGGATTCCGAGATTGATCGGGTCTTCCCGGGAGAAGGAATATCCTTCATTGACCGTGAGAGCTTATAATGGGCTAAGATGGGACACCCCTGCAGGGTATAAACTTTCGAGAGCCGTGCCCGCAGTTATGTGGCAGATGGGAATTTGTTATTGTCCGGTTGTAGAGAACTTGACACTTGACTTAATTAAAATACATCAACCACGTGTGTAGCCGTGATGGTCTCTTTTCGGCGGAGTCCGGGAAGTGAACACGGTTCTTGTGTTATGGTTGTACGTAGGTAGTTTCAGGATCACTCCTTGATCATTACTAGTTGACGACCGTTCCGTTGCTCCTCTTCTCGCTCTTATTTCCGTATGTTAGCCACTATACATGCTAGTGCTTGCTGCAGCTCCACCTCACCACCCCCTTTCCTACCCGTAAGCTTAAATAGTCTTGATTTCGCGGGTGTGAGATTGCTGAGTCCTCGTGACTCATAGATACTTCCAAAACAGTTGCAGGTGCCGAGGATACCAGTGCAGGTCACGCGACCGAGCTCAAGTGGGAGTTCGATGAAGATCTTGTTTGTTGTGTTGTTTCGTTTCCTGTTGATCAGTAGTGGAGCCTAGTTGGGACGATCGGGGATCTAGCAGTTGGGTTATCTTCCTTTCATTTGGATTTGACCGTAGTCGGTCTATGTGTGGATTTTGGATGATGTATGATTTATTTATGTATTGTGTGGAGTGGCGATTGTAAGCCAACTCTTTATCCCATTCTTGTTCATTACATGGGATTGTGTGAAGATGACCCTTCTTGCGACAAAACCACAATGCAGTTATGCCTCTAAGTCGTGCCTCGACACGTGGGAGATATAGCCGCATCGTGGGTGTTACATGTGTGGGTGCGTGTGAGGGGGGAACAGAATAACCGCATTGTGCCTGTCGAACGAGCACACTGCAGTGTTAGCGCGAGGCCGAGTTGGGGGGTTGGGGGGACGGACCCCCCCCCCCATCCCGGCGAGGCCGAGCCAGGAACGAGCCATAGCAGGCGACGACGCGGAGTGCCGCGGCGTCGCATGCTTAGGCGAGTCCGTAACATGACTTGCCCCCATTATCTTATCTTTTTTTAGGGGGAAAATCAGCAACGTTATGTAGTATTATTTCATTTTTACTTTTTTGATAACTTTTATTATACTGTTGTGAGTTATTATTTGTACTTTAGCCGTTTGTTTTCTCCCTCTATATTAATTTTTTTATTGTATTTAATTTTTTTATTGTATTTAGCTTTTCCTATTATCTTTAATAACTGCCCAGAGATAGTGGGCTTTGCCACGGTTGTGGGCTTCAGCCGTCGGTTTTCTCCCACTCACCTTTTAACCTCCGCTTTCCCCCTTTCCGCTCTGATCCCCTCCACAAATCGATTCCTTCTTCGTTCCCTCTTCTTCTCTTCACGCATAGAAGTTGCTTCTCCTGTTTCGCCGCGGGAGCGTCGGCCGGCGGGTTGAACCCTAGGGGTGGAGGTCTGGGTGCTATGTTTGCTCCTTTTGCTCTGCCATCGACTGCCCTTGCGTCCCCTTATGTACAGATTTTCCCTGTATTTCTAAGCTATTGCTCTCTTGCTGTCTTAGGCTGGATTCGCTAGGGTTCCTTTGCTCTTGAACGACCGGTTTGTGACAGTGATACTGGATTCCGTGGCGGATTTTGTGTTTGCTGGTAAGAGTTTTGCTTTGTATGGCGTGCTTCGTTTCTGAAATAGGTTAGAGCCCTAATTTTTGTTCATGTGTCTTGTAGATCTGGTTCGGCAGATTTTAGGTCTGTAGATCTCAATGGGTACATCATCCAGTCCGGACAAGTTGAATGCAGGTGATTTTCCCTGTAATTTGGATGATGTTTTAACAGATCTGGTTTTTAGGTTGTATAGGTGTTGTCGTATCGACTTTATAAGTTGTATGTATTTTGATAGCTATTAATTTTGCCTTGGAATGTCTGGTGTGTATAGTTTTTAGGTTGATGTGACCTCCAGACAGGTTGTAGTACTGATCACCATGTGTAGTTTCAACTGTTGTCCTGGAATTTGAATAGTTTGTAGTAGTCAGTGAAGAACTACTATGATGTTGAAAGAGTTGTCATTTTGAAGTTTGCTGTGCCAGTGGTGGGTTGATATTGTTTTATTGGGTGCACTTGTAGTGTTCATATAGTTGAACTGATTGCTTGTTCATGTACTTTTTTACTAATTATGATGTTGTTGCAGATGTTGGAGTGCTGGTGCCTCCTGATTCTGAAAAATCAGAACGCTTTCAAGGTCTTGTGAATGTTATTTTTGAGACACCAAATCCTCTAGAAGAACTTGCGAGTGTTGCTGGTGTTTCCCTTATATTTGCTCTTTTTTATCAGCCTTGAATACATAAATATGCTTAGCGACATCAGTTGTTCCTTTTGTTTGTGTCTGATGCTATGCACTTTATTTATCTTGTCTTTTGCAATGTTAATTGTGTTTTAATTTTATATGTGCGTGCTTATGTTATTGATTCATGCAGTTAATGATAGCCATGGTGCTCCTGAGGACATTGCTGATGTTGTCAAAGATATTAATGATGGAATGTATTCTCTTAACGCTGATGATGGTGATGGGAGCTTGCAGTTGTCTGTTACTCAGTCACAGAGTGTTGATGGCACTGAGCCTGTTACTCAGGCTGAGGATGTTCCTATGCAGTTACAGCTCGAGGATGAAATGATAAGAAAGAAGAAGTCTGATTTCTAGAGGAGAAAGGAGTTGGAACAACGTCAAAAGGTTGCTTGTGTGCAAAGAAGTGATGGGGATGCTGCTCAAGCTCCTAAAGGTGTAGGTGATGAAGGTGGTGACGCGGCCTTTTCAACTGTTGATGCTGGATCTCATGGAAGTGACATGCCTGTGAAGACAAATCTGATGCAGACTCGTTTGACGCAAGTGTTTACTCGTGATGCAGTTAAGGAGAAGAAAGTTGTTTTCAAGAGGAAGATGTCAGATTGAAATCCTGATGGCACACAGAGGCATAGCCCACATGTGAAAGCTGGTTCCCAACCTGGTAATAGCAAAGCTGATGGAGATAGTGTTGCTGTGAAGATTGGTCCAAGCACACTTGGTGGCTCCCCTGTTCGTCGGAGTCCATGAGTTTTGACAAATAAGAAGCCTTCTTCGTCTCCTCTTCCAGAGCACTCTTTGTTGAAAGAAAATAAGAAGCGTAAAGTTGCTCCTGCGAAGGTGAACAAAGGTGTGAAGAAGCGTGCTCGTGTCGAAGCTGAAGATGATGTATCTGAAGAAGATGATATCGAAGTTGATTCTGAAGATGAATTTGCAGTGGTACGTGTTTGTACTATATGTGACTTACTAGTTGTACTTGCAATTATTTAATTGTGTCTGGGCTAGTATGCTGGCCAGGTGAGGCTGGTCATTGTTTGCATCAATTGAGGGTGGTACTGATGTTTTTTTAAGAGTTGAACTTGTGCAATCTTTTCTTTTTTCTACTTGCCTTTGTATGCTTGTTTTGTTTTCTATATTCATTTGTTTCAGCTGTGGCTTCTTTATTTTCATTTACAGCATGTTAGCGTTATGAGTCCGGTCAAGCCGGTGAGAGGCAATGCTGGAAAAGTTGCTTTGGATGAAGGTGACCAACGGCGATTGAACTTAACTGTGCGATGTTCGTTGGGAGAGGTTGATGCTTGTGCTAAATTGCTTGAGAGTCGCCATGTGGCTAGGTTTCATGCAACTGGTTTTGGTTCTATCTTCAGGTGGAAGGTGAAGTCTAACATTTCCCGCCCTCTGATGGGAGCTTTGTACCTGAGGATAGATCCTGATACGATGACTCTTGACATGGGTGAGGCTAATAAGAAGCTTCGCATCACTAGCGATGGTATATAGAAACTATTTGGGTTCCCTCGTGGTAGTCGTTGTGCACCAAGGCCGTCAGAGGACGGATATGACGACGCTCTGATGAAGTTAAGATCGGAGCTTGACATTAGCAGGAACAAAGATATCAAGACAAAGGATTTGAGGGATAGGCTCAAGGTGCTTGTCAAGGATCCTAGCAAAGATGACCTTGCTCTGAAAGTGTTCTTCATTATTGTGTTTATGAAGGTTGTGTTGCCTGGTGCCGCCCCGCGTGTTTCTAGAGAGGCAGCAATGTTTGAGGGTCTCGTCATTAAGGACATGGCTAATATGGATTATTGCCAGTTGATGGTTGATGAGCTTAGAAGGGCTATTGTCAGGTACCAAGATGGTGTTACCATGGGGAAGGCAATCACAGGCTGTGCTATAGGACCTGTACTAATGTACCTTGACTTCCTTATCCGTGGAAAGACTGCGGAGCCTGACATGCAAGTCCCCCACATATGTTTCATGGATCCTGTCAAGCTTTCTAGTTGATGAAGATTTGATAAAAAAAGGTAACGCAGATCCAAAGACTTGGGTGTTTGGGAAGCTTCCGGTGAGTTTTATTTCTTTCATGTCTTGCAGGCCTTTTTTTATTTAGGTATAGCTATTTTTGCTGGAGTGAACATGTGTACTGCAGAGTTACCTGTTTAAATTTTGTCATTTCTTAAGCTTTTTGAGGTTTAGGTACAAATTTTAGTACTGTTGTTTCATGTGTGGTTGAACTGAATATCTTTGTTCAACTGGCCTGTTGGTAAATACAAATAAATTGGCACTAACATTTAAAGATTGATAGTGCTGTTGATTTAAATCTGTTAATATGATGTTTATTTTTCCCGTGTGTTGCATTGATTAATTAACTCTTTTTTCCCCTTGTTTGTAGTGGAAAACTCAAGAGGAGGTTGTCTTTTTCGAGTGTATAAACGACCAGCCCAGGAGATGTCGTCGTCTCAGGTTCCCAAGATTTCATCTCTGCACAATGAGTTGAGAGCTGGCCATGGTGTTGAGGGTGCTGGTTATCTTCCCCCTGGCCCTAGTAATGCTAGTACTTCACAGAGGCAGGGTTTTGGTATTGATGTTGTTGTTTCTGCGTTGGAGCGCGCTGAGCATATTTTTAGTAATGTGTGTTCTGAGCTGCAAAAGGTTCCAACTATAGTTGAGCGTTTGAGTTGTATCAATGGTATCGTTCATGAAGGTCATCAATTTAATGCTGAGGAAGCAGTGGACTATATTGAGATGGAGAGAATTTTAATTGGTGATATGCATGACGGTGTTGCTGATCTAGTTCATAGCTCGGTTCGTCTGTTGAACAACATGAAGCGATTTTAGGGCGATTTGGCTGTTTAGTTCCTATTCCATTCAATTTTGCAGGGGTTTGAGATCTGTTCATGATTATTAGTCATTCTGCAAGTTGTATTAGATGTGCGCAATGCTGTGTGCAATGCATTGGCTGATTTGTAGTTGGTGTTCAGCGATTTAGGTGGTTAGTTGCACAAAATTCTCCCCAGTTGGCTGCGTCCATATAGTACTTGGCTGTCCATATGCTCTGCAGTTGCAGCAGTTGTCTTGGTCAGTTGGCTCCACTGTTTGTACTAGTTGGTTGTCTATACGGTGTTCACTTGCACAAGTTGCCTGCTCAGTTGGCTGCATCACTTTTACTAGTTGGATGTTCATATGTTATACACTTGCGCTAGTTGTTCTACTTAGTTGGCTTGCTGTTTCCCCCTCTGTTGTATGCAACTAGGGACTCTTGTTTGTGCAATTTCGCACCAATGCTTGCCAGTTTTCCAATATAGTCTACCCAATCTGCCGGCCTTGTGGTGGATGTGGTGCTTCATGTGTTTTTCTCCTGCTGTGTGCAACTAGGGCCCCTTGATTGTGCAAAGTAGTACCAATGCTTGCCAATTTTCCAATATAGTATTCTCAATCTGCAAGTCTTGTTGTGGATGTGGTTGTTTTCATGTGTTTCCCCTCATGTGTGCAACTAGGGACCCTTATTTTTGCAAATTAGTACCAATGGTTGCTAATTATTCAATATAGTATACCCAATTGTTTTGCTGGATTTTTGGCTTTGCATTTTTTGCTTGTTCCAGTTGCACAAGTTATCATACTGAGCTTGTTGCCTTTAGTTAACTCTTTTCTGCCTAGTTATTACTTGCCACAGTTAAAGTTAGTTGGCTTATATGCTGTCCAGTTTGCACAAGGTTTCCTGCCCAGTTGGCTGCATCATTGTAGTAGTTGGTTGTCCACATGTTTTTTGGTTTTTTGCAATATGTGTCCTGCTTATGTGTAGAGGTCTGCAGATCAAAGCAACCTTTTATGATTTCTCTAGTTTGTTTGCGCATCTTCTAACTACATTTTCTTTTGTTCTTTTCTCCTTGTAGGGCAAAAATGGTTATAATAGGAGGAGATGCGGATGGCAATGAAGACGATGTATTTTTTCACTTTTTCTGTGTTTTTTGAGTAGTATTCAACTTATGCACGTATGCTAATGTCCTTTTTTCATGTTTTCTTTTGGTTGCTTAATCAGCGTTCTGGAAGTCAGTCGCTTCGCCGGAACTCGAAGCGTCCTGCTAATCGCCAGCCACAACCTACGTGGAGTGTTCAGCAGGGAGAGGGAGTTGAGGTAAGTGGCATGCTGATGACACAAGCCCCTTCTTTTGGTTTTGTTTGGGTCATATAACATTTTTTTGTTTTTCCCATGCTCATGTTTTTTATTTTTTTTCTTAGGATGCTGATCAGTTTCGTGTTGTAAAGCGGACTAGACGTGCAGCACTTGGAAAGGGAGCTGAGTCATCTTCTAGGGTAAGTAAATTCTTGAATATAATTGTTTCTCGCTTTTTAGACGCTGATGAAATTATGCAGTCGTTGGCACCACTATTGTTGTTTTTAGTTGGTCAATAACAACCTTGTAGTTGACAGTTCTGGTTATCTTGATCTAAATACAGTTGACATTAGTTGTCATTAGTTGGCATCTTGCAGTTGACAAGTTGGCATCTTATAGTTGACATCACTGGTCAAATTGTTGTGCAGGCAGCAGTTGTTGGAGGAGCTGTCGCATCTTCTGCAGCAGATGCGGAGGTATGTGTGTTTTTGTGTGTTTATGAGCTATTGAACAGTTCCCTGGAAACCTTTTTTTAGTTGCTGTTATCTTGTTGCAATATCATTTCTTATCGTTGCACATCCCCTAGAACTTTTTGTAGTTGTCAGGTCTAGTATATTTTCTTAGTTTTTTTTTGCAGGTTGCACACTCATAGTCTTTAGTTGTCATCATGAGCTTTATTAGTTGCACAAAAACATCATATTAGTTGGCATGATCCATTTTATGTTTATATAGTTTTTGCAATACTGATCCAAATGATGATTGCTAGTTTTTTTCATTCCTGTTTTTTCTGTTTGTGTTTAATGTTTCCTTAATGTTTTATTTTCTCATCAACAGGCCAGCGGTGAAGGAGTTGAGGTGGCTGTAGGGGAAGATGTGGAGCGACCATCACAAGCGGGCAGGATAAGGGAATCACCAGCGCAGTTTGCAAATTTCGACGCCTCTCTATCCCCACCGCAGAAGTCGGAGCTAGTTTCGAGGTTGTTTGGGGGCCTATTGAACTTATCAGACACACTTCCAGCGGACCTCACTAAGTTCCTGGTGCAGTCCTACCAGCCAGAGAGCTCTGAAATGGTTTTCCCAGGAAGGGGAAGGATCCGTGTCGATGCTGACAGTGTTCACTAGGTATTTGATTTCCCAAACAGGGGTCAAAAAGTCAGATATTTAGTTGACAAGGATGCTACTAGGAGATTCAAAGAGGCTTTAAACATAACTGGAAATTGTCACCCCCAGATCACTACATGGTGCGAGATGATTCAGGATATGGCTGGAAGAATGGATAACACATTCTTTATGGCCTGGCTTGCGGTTGCCTTCAGCACTTTTCTAGCACCAACCACGGCCCTGAAGCTCAACTCAAAGTTCTACGGACTTGTGCTAGATCATGAAATGCTCAAGAACACAAACATCTACCTCTTTGTAGCAGAACACATAAATGAAGCTTTCCGGAACATGGACCAGGAGAAGCAAACCGTCTGTTGCTGCTTGTATCACTTGATGGTTAGTGAAAACGACCACTTCCATGTGTTTCTTCTTCTTTTGTGCAGTTATAGTTTGCCGAAAGACTCCTCATAATAACTGAACTTGGCTTTTCCTTTGTTTGGTCTGGTGTAGATACTATACCTTGATGCGCTCGTCCATGATATCCGAGTAAGCAACTGCGCGATACGAGCGAATGCATGGGATAGTATTCTAATTGCCAAGGTGATCAAGAAGGACACGATCTGTCCTGGTGTGTTCGGCAAATTACAGGTGAGTTCTCTTTGTTTTTTTCCAATAGTGTCTTCTTTTTATGTTCTTTTGATGTGTGGTCACTTTTTTGGAAATTGCACAAAAAACTGTCATCAGTTGGCACAACAATACATGTAGTTGCACAGCTTGTAGCTTTAAGTTTGGCATCTGCACACATGTTCATTTTTAATTGGCACACCATCTGTTTTAAGTTGCACAGTTTTACTTATCTTGTTGCACAGATTTGTGACATCAGTTGGTAGAAACTTTTTTTAGGTGCCATGTGGGTTGCACAGTTTTTGTGTCTTTGTTCAGTTGCACATATGTAGAATCGAATTGTCTACCCAGTATCTTGTTGTAGTTGCACAGGTTATAATGTTTGGTTTCGTTCAACACACAAATCTGTTTTGTTAACCTTGTTCTTTTCTTTTTTCTCTTTTTTACATCAGCTTAAAGAGGAGTATAGAGGCACGGAGCAGACACCACTGTTTGGTAGTATTTTGCAAGCTGAAGCATTCGTGGCATCCAAGTTACCAATAACCTACAATCCGCAGGTTAGTCTTTTGCATACAGAAGTTTGTATCAGTTACCAACATTTCTTTTTGGCTGGGATGTATGTTCAGTTGCACATGTATGCCTTTTTAGTTGCGAGAATACATGATTCAGTTGGCTGGGATGTATGTTCAGTTGCACATATAAGCTTTTGTAGTTGCACATGTTCTTTGGACAGTCAATGTGTTCGTTTGCAACCAATGACATCAACTTGGCAGAATGCATGTTTTAGTTTGGGCAACAATGCATGTGTAGTTGGTTAGAATCATGTTTTTAGTTGGCCATAAAATGTGTCTTAGTCGGGTTGCTTAACACACCATGGTTAGTTACAGACATTTTCCTTTTTAATATTTTTTCTAACTGAATCTTTTTTTTGTGTTGATGCCAAAGTGGTTAATGACATGTGCAAGGTTGTAACTGAACAGGTTGGCACATTCATTGAAGCAGTTGCCAAGATCGATGACGAGGAGCCGGATATTGATCCCTACGTACAACAGCCATCAATGGAAACCGGGACGTCATGCCGTGCTCCAAAAAGAAAGAGACGGGGTTCAACTACACAAGAAGAAGAAGAGTTTGTTGAGGAGGAGTCAAAAGAAGATGAGGAAATGGAAGCAGCGATATATGTTGACGATGACGAGGACACAGATGCGGATGAATCAGAGGAGGAGGACAAGGAGGAGGATGACAAAGAAGAAGATGCAGAGGAGGAGGAGGAGGAGGAGAAAGAAGAGGAGGACAAAGAAGAAGAGGACAAAGGAGAGGAGGACGACAAGGAAGAAGATAGTGAGGCAGAGGAGGAGGAAGAAGAAGAAGATGAGGCCAAAGGGGGGGACGGGGACAAAGGTGCAGCAGTTGATGGCAGTGAGGGGGGAGAAGACAAAGGTGCAGCAGCTGATGGCAGTGAGGGGGAAGAAGATGACGATGAAGAAGACGAGTATGGTGATGGTGATGATCAAGGGGGATTCAGTGGAGGCAGCGACAGTAGCGATGATGATGATGATGACAACGCCCCTGGTTCTGGTGGTACAGGCGGCAACACATCCAGGGGACTAGCACTTCTGCCACCCCTGCCAGCAGCAGCAATTCATAGAGCAGCAGGAGCACACTACAGATGTTGATTGACAAAACTTGCTGGAAAGACAAGGATTTGCCGAAGTCAAAGAAAAATGACGAACAGAGTCTCAGGACAGCATTGATATGTTCAAGCTCTGCAACTTGAAGCCAGCATTGCCAACCACCTTGCCCGTGCCAGATTTTAGCAACAAAGAGATGTGTGAGAAGATCAACTTTGCCATTGATCAGAGCCTGTTCTTATCAAGTAACGGTGAAAAAAATCAAATTGACATGGAGGAAGCAGGAAAGGGTCTTGACTGGGTTCATTCAAAGAAAAAATACAAGGAATATTTGAAGCAGCTTCCAGATCTAAGCTCCAGCAAGAGCAACGCAGCATCCGTTTCAAACCCTCACGTGGTCCAGAAGCGCAAAGCAGTTTCAATGAACAAGAATCTGCAGTTGCCTCAAACCAAGGAGAAGATGGTGAGTGCAGATACTGAAATAAATGTGGTCAAGGAAGCTGTGGTTCAAACTGATTTGCCAATTGTAGTGAGAAGAGAGCCAACCACCATCACAGGAGTTCAACAGATAAAGGGGAAGACTCCTCTTTCAGCGGTCCCACCTAAACCACCTAAGCAGCAAAAGATTGTCAAGTTTGCAAAGGGCACAAAGGGGGAACAAGGCACAAGAGGTGTGGGGTTCAGAGATGAGACAGAACTGCGTGCTGCAGCCATTGATGCAGGGTGCCATGATTTGCTAGGTTGCTGCCAACTCAGACTGGAAAGATGCGAACTACAGATACCAGTGTGCCAACTGATGTGCCAGTTAGCAGTGTATTCACACTCAAAACCACCACTACTGCTCAGGAAGGCACCACTGCAACTGGAAGCCCCAAGGTGCCAACTCATATAGATACTACAATGCCAAACACGAAAGGAGGTGATCAAACTGCCAAAGTGCCATCCCCAAGAGCTAGCACACAGCAGCCAAGCAAGCCTGCATCACCAAGAGCTGACTTTCAGCACTCATTAACACAAGAGGATGTATTCAACATTATAAGTAGGTGCAAGCCTCCAAGGCCACCAACTACAACACTATTGCGAACCAAGTCAGTGAATGATGCACCCGTGTATGCGCCACAAGGAGATGCCCTGGGCCTTGAACCAATACGGAGATCAAACTCTTACAGCTTCCATGGTGACGGGTTCTGTGATGCACCATCATTTGACCTCGGCATAGATGGTGATGCTCCAGCACCTGCTCCAGCAGCAGAAACAAGGGAAGCCGGTGTGGTTGCCATATATGAGGGTGAGTTGGACCTAGCAGCTGTGAATGAAGGATCTGCCGCTGCTGATGCTGGCAAGGCAATAGCTCAAGAGCTAGATGTTGGATCACCAGACAATTGCCACACCACGATATGCGTAGAACCAGAAGTTGGCACAAGCAGTTCTTCAGGACCACCTCTTGCACGAAGACAGAGGAGGGTAATAAGGCCTGCAGCATCTCAAAGGTCTCCATTCATTGACTATAATAAGAAGAAGACGTTCAGCTCCAATGAGGCAGTCAACAAGCTTTACGCTGCCCTCTTGTATTGCGTCAGGCATCACCCAGGAGCAAATGATGAGCTTACGAGGTAAACCAACTCCCCACAGCCTACATACATATCTTTTTCAGTTGCACAGGACCAGCCACTTAGTTGCACAGAAAGCAGAGCATGTGGCACAGAACAGGGCTTTTAGTTGCACACTGTTCTGTTTCAATTTCATACATCTTTTCTGTTGCTGCGACCCTTCGAGCTAACTTGTCTTTTTATTTTCTTTAAAAAATCAGCCCTGAGATAATCAAGTATGGTGCTTTCTACATTTCTTTAAAGGAGTTAGTTGATTCGATGAAGCCGGTTCAATGGCTGTCAAAAATTGTTATTAAGACTGGAGTCTTACACATCATGGATAACTTACCAGAAGGGTCAAAGAAGGTCATTATGCCACTGAGGTTTTCTGTAAGTTTTTTCAAAACCTTCTTTACCCTCATCTTGTTTGTAGCACTTTTGTTGACCAATTAAGGGAGGCCTTACTTCTAGTAAGGAGTTTGAGGCATGCTTATAATCTCTGTAGATGAATTTACAGCAAGGGATCCACAATGTGAATGCGATAAACAAGAAGTTTGATTACAAGAACCGTCTCGACAAGCAAGACTTGGTGAGTGTTGTGCCCACATGATCCATCTCTTTAGTTGGCATCCATAGCATGATCAGTTGCACATGACACATTTGTTAGCTGGCAAATACTTTCTGGCAACATGTTTTAACTTCACCAAGTCTTTTACTATTTTTCTTAGCTACAGCGTGTATCTGTGTCTTAAATCGTTCACGCTTGCAGGTCATGCTGCCAGTGCTCAAGTGTGCTGATGTAACCGATAAGGAGGGAGGGAGGCATTATTGGGTCTTCAATGTCAACTTGAGGGATGGACGCTTCGAAGTTCTTTATTCAAGCAGGAAGCCGGACAACATTGAGCTGATGACCAGCGCCTCTACCATCGCGGGAGCAGTACACCAGCTATGGAGGAAGCATTACCCAAAGTTCAGCATCGAGCACTTCCAGATTATTGACATTGACGTACCGACGCAGCTCGGCAAGTAAGACATTAAGCATGGCACTCTTCTCAATTTCTTACCATCAATTTGTAGTTTTTAGAATTTTTCTACTTGTGCAATCTTTAGTTTTTTCAGACACAGAACTAGTCTGTAATCAGTTTTTCATTTTTATGAGTTCTCATGGATTATCTTGCCAGTTTCACAGTGGCACATAAGTAGTTGCACAGTGGCACATAAGCAGTTTGCACAGGGGCACATAAGCGGTTGCATAGTAGAACATCAGTAGTTGCACAGTGGCACATAAACAGTTGCACAGAGTGCATTATCTTTATTGGTTTTAATTTTCTGTGACAAATTTTCTTGTTTGCCCACCGCAGCAATGAATGTGGATTGTTCGTAGTGCTTAACGCCACCGAGTGGAACGGTAGCCAACTGCCCAACTACAAACCCAAGGAAGTACTCAACATCAGGAAGAAACTGGCATATGATTGGGTCACCAGCCCGCACAACTCCGCCCCATGGAGGAAGTTGCTCAGATACGAGAAGGACTAGGTCTGTACTCTTTTTATTTCTCTGCCCCATGGAGGAAGTTGCTGGTTTGCACAATTTTTAAGTAGATTTTGTAGTTGCGCACTAGTAGTAATTCCGTTTGCATCTCAATATCATCACTTTTGTTGACACATTAGGAGCACTGGACATACAATTGTTCAACAACTAAATATTTTAACCAGATGCCAACAAAGGCAGAAATAGGAACCTTTTTTACACAGTGCATGAACTAATTCAAGGAGCATAAATTAGATAAGAGAAATCATAGATGCTGAATGTGTCCACTTGGTCCCAACATTGCTCAAAAAACATCATACTTTTCCTTTTTTGTCCCAAAGTTACAAACGATTAAAGAGAATCACAGCAGCCTGAGTGGACACACACCAGCAGTGTGCTCTATAGATTGGCATTGGCTGCATTTTTTCTTCTTCTTTGGGTGTAGCTCCAGCGCCGATTTGTACCGTCGACTCTTTGCCCTACCCTTTGTAGTAGACCCTGGGGGGTCCCTAGGCACAAAATCATCAGAAGCTTGTGCAGGGGATGCACCCTCCAATGGGGTAGTAGGACCATCACGATCACCTGCGTAATAATCATATAAAAAGTTTATTATTTTTTCTTGTGCAACCAGCACTGATGTTCTGTGCAACCACACAGCCCATGTTGTGCAACTAACTGGTTGTTGTGTGCAAGTTAAGTCGAAAAAAACACCTGTAGTAGCATGACCCATCATGGTACTTGGATTGTACTCACCTATGGGTAGAACAGGAAAAACAAGTTAATTTTTTATCTTGATGCTCAAACTAACATAGCGCACGCAACTAGGTAGCATGTTCTGTGCAACTGGGCACTATGATGTGTGCAACTGAAGTCACACACCTAGTTTTGTTGGCAGTTGGGGAAGGTATTTACCTGGGTGATGAGCCCCCTGAGTACTGCCTGTAGGTCCATTGGGAGGAGCACGCGGGGCACTGCTTGTTGGGCCAGGCGGGGGAGGAGGTCTTTGAGGGTTGCCATCACCTATAGCCAGAACAGGACAAACAAGTTAGTTGTGTTATCTTGATGCTCGAACTAACACAGTGTGTGCAACTAGGTAGCCTGTTATGTGCAACTGGGCACCATGATGTGTGCAACTGAAGTT